>NC_091583.1:13349311-13351811 GCF_042767895.1 Penaeus vannamei | reverse complement strand
CTGCTTCCCCCTCTCCCCCTCCCTACCTGCTTCCCCCTCCCTCCCCTCCTTACCTACTTCCCTCTCCCTCACCTCCACCCTCCCTCTCCCCCAATCCTTCCCCCGCTCTCACCTCTTCTCCACCTTCTCCCTCCCTCCTCTTCCTGCTCTCACTTCTCCCCCTCCTCCCTACCCCTACCCCTTCCTACCTTCTCCCTCCCAGCACTCCTCTCCCCTTCCCCCCTCCCTTCCCCTAACCCTCATCCCTCCCTCCCCCCTCACCTCCTCCCCCTTACACATTTTGCCTGCCTGCCAGCCTGCCGGACACCCTGCTAGCCTGCCAGCCTGTTCAAGCCGTTAACTTGCTAGACTCGAAGCGGCAGAACGGGCAGCTCCCTTCTCCCTAAACGAGCGAGGTTGCGCTGCCCGGTCGGTGGCCTTAGAATGCCTAAATTATGAATCATGTTTTTTTCACCATTACTTTTTTATACGTTTTGAGTACGATGATGTTATTTCACTTGTTCGTCGTCTTATCTGCGGACCTTACACCTGGGGATTCGTAGATTAGCGAGACACTATAGTTAGTGTGTGAATGGATGGGATAGAGATGTATGTAGAAAGAGAAGAAAAGAGAAGAAAAGAGGAAAAGAGAGAGAGGGAGGGAGGGAAGGACGGAAGGAGGGAGAGGGAGAGGGAGAGGGAGAGGGAGAGGGAGAGGGAGAGGGAGAGGAGAGGAGAGGGAGAGAGAGAGAGAGAGAGAGAGAGAGAGAGAGAGAGAGAGAGAGAGAGAGAGAGAGAGAGAGAGAGAGACAGAGAGAGAGAGAGAGACAGATAGACAGACAGAGAGATGCTGAAAAAAGAGAGAAAAAGAAAAAGAAAAAATATCCCTTTTTCCTTCCTTGCGGACGATGTATATCACTTTATTAAAATACCTCCGCCTAAAAATTTACAACAGCAATTTCTCTCCCCCCGAAAGAATGGCGGAGGCGTGGTGGGTGGCACCAATTCGAAGCTTTCAAAAAGTCATAAAGGACAGGCCAGGCGCCCAGTGACGGTCTTCCCCGGACTACACTCATTTCCATGGAGCTGGAGTTCCATGCATACCAGCCTCTCAAGTACCTCTCCCGAGACCTTAAATGTCAATCTTTCGGAATGACGATCAATTTCTCTTCGAGGATGGGGTGGGGGGTGGGGTGGGATCGGGGGTGGGGTGGGGGGATTGGAGGCTCTTCTCCGCGTTCCTTTTCCTCCTTCTCTCTCTTTCGTTTGGCTTCCCATTCTCTCACTGTGTTTCTCTTTCTTTTCCTCTTCGTCTTTGCTTGTCTGTTTGTTTCTCTCTCTCTCTCTCTCTCTCTCTCTGTCTCTCTCTCTCTCTCTCTCTCTCTCTCTCTCTCTCTCTCTCTCTCTCTCTCTCTCTCTCTCTCTCTCTCTCTCTCTCTGTCTCTCTCTCTCTCTCTCTCTCTCTCTCTCTCTCTCTCTCTCTCTCTGCTACGATGAATAAATGGGAAGGAAGGGAAACGAAATAAGAATAAGGATAAAAGAGGGGGTGGGGTTATAGGGAAAAGGAAAGACCCATCGGCAATGTAGGATGACGGAAACTCTCCCCATCACCCTCCCTCCCTTTTCCTCTCGTTCCCCTTTTCCCCTTTCCCCACCATACTCATTCAACTTCCTCCCTTATCCCATTTCCCCCCTTCGCCCTTCCTCACTTTCTCCTTTTCCTCCCTTTCCTTACTCCTTATCCGTTTTTCCCTCTTACCCTCTTTCACCTCTCCCCGCCTTCGCCTTCCTCCCTCTCCTAATCCCTCGCCCCCTTACTTTCCCCATTATACACGCATATCTTCCTCCCTTACCCCTTTCTTCCTCTTCCCTCTTTGCCCCCTCGCCTTACCCACCTCTCTTACCCCGTATTCCTTTGCCTCCCCTTTCCCCTACATCCCTTCCCTCCTCCCCTTCCTCACCCTTCCCCCCCTTCCCCCTCCCCACACACACACCTTCCTCCCATCACTTTCCCCTCCTCCCCTTCGCCTTCCCCACCCCACTCCACACACACTTTCCTCCCATCCCTTACCCCCTTCCCCCTCCCGACCCCTCTTTTCCTTCATTCCCCCATCTTCCCCCTCCCCCCACACACATCTTCCTCCGATCCCTTCTCCCTCCTTCCCCCTTTCCCCTCTTTTCCCTTCAGCCCCCCATTCCCCCTCTTCCCCCCAAACACACCTTCCTCCCATCCCTCCCCCCTTCCCCCTCTCCCCCAAACACACCTTCCTCCCATCCCTCATCCCCCTTCCCTCCCCCATTCCCCCCTCCCTTCCCAACTCCCCCCCCTCTTCCAAACACACCTTCCTCCCATCCCTTATCCATTTCCCTCCTTCCCCTTCCCCTTCCCCTCCTACCCCCATTCCCCCTTCCCCCTTCCCCTCCTACCCCATTCCCCCACCCCCACCCCACCCCGAACACACACACAGCTCGGCAACATCGATCACCGAAAACAGCCGCTGCCTCCACACACCCCGGCGGA
>NC_091583.1:13336811-13344311 GCF_042767895.1 Penaeus vannamei | reverse complement strand
TGCATGCACGCACATTTTCCATTTGCAATTAATCTTTTTTCTTCCATCTGCTTCTCTCGTTTTAGCATGCAACGTCGGCGCTCAGATGAGGTCGTTTGTTGTTGCGAATTCAAGAGAGTTTCAAAATGGCGAGGTGACAATGGGCGAGAACGGCGAATTCTATTGCTTGATTCATGCCTTGGCCTTCCTAACCCTTGCGTTTTTGCAGTCATCGCGGATCGGCACAAAACACCGGTCGGAGATTAATTCCCCAATCTGGAGACTTACAGGTACACGAAGGAGTCTTCAACAGAACACAAGATCTGGCTTTGTTTACATTTCGGAACATTTTTTTCTTTCTTTTTTCTTTCTTTTTTTATGGGGGGGGGGAGGAGAGGGGAGGGGCTCAGCTGAACAACACTTTACATTATTCTTTTAAATCGGATATATATGCATGGTGGTTGTTAAGGCTTAAACCCGCGTTCTTTTGTCCAAGTTCTTTGCCAGAAAAAAAGCCCCCACCTGCGAAATGCCGATGCTGAACGAGATGGCAAATCAACGTCACAGAAAGAAAGTGAATATAAACATAAAAAGGTAAATAAAACGAAATGGAAAAAGCGAAATACACTGCCACTTAAAGCATCGCTCGACGTCAAAAGAGCGCCGGTCATCCGAGGCACCAAATGGTCGGTGCCAAGCTCACCGTGGCATCCACAGCGGCATCACACGAGCCAAGATTACAGTGCCAAGAAGGTTATCAAGATGCCCCGCCAGTGATTACAGATGCCACAGGGATTCTAGAGAACGTAAGACCCGACTTTATGTGCTTGCTAGCTTGATGGCGGAACCTGAGCTCGGCGAAACGAGCTCTGGGCCTTATGTTAATCTCACATAGGGGCGATTTTCGGTACACTTTGGCACCAGGGCTCGAAGCTTACGTACTGGAGAATTAAGTGGCAAAATTGCACTTACCCCCTCCCCCCCTTCAGTAAACGAAGATATATTTTAATCAAATGACCCCTTTCGTGCGTTGGCTATTGCAACTTTATGTATTTGTTTGAAAAGTTTAATGATCAGACGAAGTGAAGTTGATGACCTTAGAGTGATTTGTAATTATAATACCACATACACAAAGATACGGTGAGCGGCGGGACAGCGTGATGAGGAGAAACCGTGAGAACTTCATTCACTTAAAAGCCAAGAATCCTTTGTTGTTTTACCGAACAAGTGAGTTATGAGTAAGTGCGATTGTCTGTATAAACATACGTATATACATATACATACATACATATATACATATATATATATATATATATATATATATATATATATATATATATATATATATATAGATATATATATATATATATATATATATATATATATATATATATATATATATATATACATTTATTTATTTATATTCATATATGTATATATACATGTATTTGTGTACACACACACACACACACACACACACACACACACACACACACACACATATATATATATATATATATATATATATATATATATATATATGTATGTATGTATGTATGTATGTATGTATGTATGTATGTGTGTGTGTGTGTATACACAGATACACACAAACACACACACACACACACACACACACACACACACACACACACACACACACACACACACACACACACACACACACACATATATATATACATACATTCATACTCATACACATACATATTCAGACGCAGATGAAAGATGCACATGAATGATGCACGTGGCGCAACAACCTCTGTGAACAACAAAACGTGCGGTAAAAAAGAATGCTGAAGTGTGCCGTGAATGCAGCATAATTCAGGCTGGAACGGCGCTCGTCCCGTCCACGCCCTAGTTCAAACAGCGGCAGCACGGCCCGGCGGAAACAGGAACGGGCTTCTGTTATATATTGTTAACTCCCGTGTCATTTTTCTCCCTCGTGCAACAGGACTGCGTGTGTTTGGGGGGGGGGGGGTTGTGTGTTTGTGTTTGGGGGGTGTTGTGTGTGTGTGTGTGTGTTTGGGGGTGTGTTGTGTGTGTGTGTGTTTGGGGGGTGCTGTGTGTGTGTGTGTGTGTGTTTGGGGGGTGCTGTGTGTGTTTGGGGGGTGTTGTGTGTGTGTGTTTGGGGGTGTTGTGTGTGTATGTGTTTGTGTGTGACAAACAGCTGTGAGAGAAGGAGATAAATAGACAGGAAACGGATGATGATCAGGTAATTAGATAAAAATAAACAAATAAATAAACAAAAACTTAAAAAAAAAAAAAAAAACTAAAGTGTTTGGTATTTCCAGAACCATTGCACTAATTCGATTTTTTGGGATGATATTCGAAAAAAAGGAAAAAAAAAACAATGGTGGAAACTAATTACAGTTGTACCAGATAATGACAGGATGAAATTAAAAGTCAATTAAGCCGTGATTTGTGCGTCTGACAAAGAGAGAAATGAGCATTGCGTGACTCTAATTACATCCATTAACCATTTCCCTTGTGATTAGTCAATACGCGCCGGCGGGATAATCACCTTAAGAAAAAGAGACAGGAAGAGAGAGAGAAAGGAGGGGAAGAGAGAGAGAAATGCTGATAGAGAGAGACGGAGAGGGGAAGGAAGAGGGAGAGAGAGGGAGGGAAGGAGGAAGGGAGAGAGGGAGGGAAGGAAGGATGGAGGGAAAGAAAGAGATAAGGAGAGAGAGAGAGAGAGAGAGAGAGAGAGAGAGAGAGAGAGAGAGAGAGAGAGAGAGAGAGAGAGAGAGAGAGAGAGAGAGAGAGAGAGAGAGAGAGAGAAATAAAACAAATAAGAAAAAAAAAACGCATAGCGAAATTGCACCAAACATCTTACCTTTTCCCCTCCCCTCCCTCCCCCCTCCCCCTCCCCTTCCCCCGCTCCTCCCCCAGGGGATTCCGCCGTATGAGACTTTACGGGGTTAATTACGAGCAATCCCCAAGAGGTACGCTTCGTCATGGTCCTTCGGGATTACATCACGCTAATGGGATTTTCGAAGCGGATTTCGAATTTACATAAACTTAGGCAATACACCTCTGCCTTGCGTCGTGATCTCTCTCTCTCCCTCTCTCTCTCTTTGCTTCTGTCTGTTATTCCGTCTCTGTCTATCTTTCTGTCTCCCTCTGTTTGGTTGGCTTCTTTCTCTCTCTCTCTCTCTCTCTCACATACACACACACACACATACACACGCACACACACACACACACATATACACACACACACATACACACAAACACACACACTCGTATACACTTCTCTCCTCTCCTGCATCTGCCTGTTAATCTATCAGGCAATCGATCTATTTCCCGTTACCTCCCCCGTTTCCCTTTCTCTCCCTCCCTCCTTCCTCTCCCCCACCCCTCTCCCTTTCTCTTTCCCTCCCTCCTTTCTCTCCCCCACCCCCTCCCAAACCGATCCCCACCCACCCCTCTCCCTTTCCCTTTCCCTCCCTCCTTCCTCTCCCCCATCCTCTCCCAAACCCCTCCCCACCCACCCCTCTCCCTTTCTCTTTCCCTCCCTCTTTCATTCCCCTTATCCTGCAAGAGAGGCAAAATTCTAATAGAGCCCACAAACTAAACTAACAGGGAATAAAGTCCAAAATGAAAGAAAGTGTCACAGTAAACTCGACAGAATCTGGCATCGGTGCCCCTACAGCGCTGATTTACTTCTTCAAGATATCAAAGAAACTCTACCCAAATGTCAAATTAAGCTCCAGCCTAAAATATCACAAGACCTTTTACTCGCGTCATTCTCAAAACGGAATTCTCCGGTTTTTCGTCCCTCTCTCTCTCTCTCTCTCTCTCTCTCTCTCTCTCTCTCTCTCTCTCTCTCTCTCTCTCTCTCTCTCTCTCTCTCTCTCTCTCTCTTTCGCAGGGAGCGCCGACCCCCCTCCTCCTTCTCTCCTCTCCTCCTCTCCTCTCTCTCCTCAGGGCTATCCTTGCCATCTGTTTGATTTATCTTGAAAAGGACGACAGTTCTTTTCCTTCAGCATATCAGGGCGGAGGAAAAGGCGGACGAACCGGTGTCTACATATCACCTTTGACGTCTAGAATCTACAGAAAAAGTGTATAAATTGTTGCTGTTAGATTACAGTGACAGTTGATGCCTAAGAGTAAGTCCATACAAAAACAACAAACAAGAAAAGTATTTGTAATTGCATTGGGTGTTATCATGCTTCTGTATGAAATGTTAGAAAATCAGTTACAAAAAATGATTGGTAATTATGCATACTAACGATGTAATAATAATGATGATGAAAATAATGGTAATGGTAGTTATGATAACAATAAAAACAATAACAATAATAGTAAAAACAATGGTAATAATAATGAAAATTATAATAATAATAAACATTATGATAGTAAAAAAATATATATCATCAACAATCACCATCATTTTATTATAAATATTATCTTCATTATTATTATCATTTTAATTATCATTCTTATCATCATCATTATTATCATCAATATTACAATAATCGTCAATATCATCATTATCATTACTATCATTACTATTTAATAATAATTATCATATATATAATCATAATCAAAAGGACAAAAATGATTAGGTTAATGCTGATGTTGATGAATATAAAAAATAATGTTTGTGATGAGAGTAATGATGTAATAATAACAGTAACAATAATAGTAATAATAATAGCAATGATAATGATAAAAAAAAATAACAATTATAAGGATAACGATAAGGACAATAGTAATTATGATAATGATACTAGTAATAATAATAATAATAATAATAATAATAATAATAATAATAATATTATTATTATTATTATTATTATTATTATTATCATTATTATTATTATTGATATTCAAAATAATAACCATGAAAATAATAACAATAATGATAACAAAAATAATAATAACAAAATAATAAAAATTACGATAAAACAAAGGTAACAACAAAAATAAAATAATAATGATAATAAAAATGATATAGTATTAGTGATAACATTTAAAGATATGATGATAATAATAATAATAACGATAATAATAATAATGATAATAATAATAATAATAATAATAATAATAATAATAATAAAAACAATAATAATAACAATAAAATAACAATAATAATGATAATAATAATAATGATAATGATAACAATAATGATAATAATAATAATAATAATAATAATAATAATAATAATAATAATGACAATAATAAAGGTATTAATAATAGTAATAATGAAAACAACAATAAAGAAAACAAAAATAATAATTATAATTATAATAAAAAATATACTAATAACAATAACACATGATAATAGCTATAATAATAACAAGAACAGTAATGATAATAATAATAATAATAATAATAATAATAATAATAATAACAATGATGATAATAATAACCAGAACGATAAAACCAAAAATAATAACAATGACAATAACAATACTAATAAAAAAATAACAATAATCAAAGAAATAATCGTAAAAACGAAGATAATAGTAATGATAATAATAATAATAATGATGATTATGATAATAATAATAATAATAATAGTAATAATAATAATAATAATAATAATAATAATAATAATAATGATAATAATAATGATATTAATAATAATATTCAAAATAATACTAATAATGATAATAATAATAATAACAATAATAATAATAATAATAATAATAATGATAATAATAATAATAACAATGATAACAAAGTAATAATAATTATGATGATAATAATAATAATAATCACAATATCAGAATAATAGTAATAACAATAATATTGATATTTCTTATCATAATCATAATTCTTTTTACTATCATTATTATAAATATCGTAATAAGAAAATTATAACGATGATAATAATAATGAAAATAAAAATAATAATTTAATCTATTATTTTGATCACTTTTATTATTATTATCATTTAAATATTATTAGTAGTATCACTATTATTAACTAGCATTATCATCATCAGTATAAAAAATAAGGATAAGAAAAATAATAACAATACAATAAAATGGTAGGAATAAAAATAATATGGATGAGTAATACTGATAACAGTAATAATAATGATAATGATATGAATAATCATAATAATAACAATAATGATAATAACGATGATGATAATGTGAATAATAATAATGATATAATAAAGACAACAATAATTATAATGATAATCAACATTATTATCATTATTTATAAGAATAATAAAAATTATGATGATGATAATAATAGTAATAATAATATCAAAAAATAATAATGGTAAGAATTATAATGGTAATAATCATGACAATGATAATGATGATAATGATAATAATAATAATGATCTTGATAATAGTAGTATTAATAAAGATTATAATACTACTACTAATAATAATGATAATAATAGAACCATTAATAATATTGATAAAGATAATAATGATACTACTACTACTACTACTAATAATAATAATAATTATTATTATTATTATTATTATAAAAGCAATCATAATAGCAATAATAACAATAATGATAATTATAATATCAGTGATAATAGAGACAATTTTATGATAATAACAATAATGATAATAATAAATAATAATAATCATAATAATCATAACAATGTAGTAATAATAAGAAGGAAAGTAATGATAATAATAACAGTGACAACAACAACAATAACAATAATAATAACAATTACAATCATAGTGATAATAAAATAATAATAATAACAATACTAGTAATAGTAATAATAACGATATCAGTAATATTAATAATAGCAGGAATAATAATGATAATAATAATAATGATCAAAATGATAATAATGATAATAATAATAATAATAATAATACCATTATTATCATTATTACAATTATTAATAAACTAAATGATAATAATGATAACAAAATAATGTTAATGAGGATGATAGTAAAAACAATAATAACAGCCATTATTACGATGAAATAAATAAATAACAACAACAACAATGACAACGCTAATAAAACAATTTAGACAATAAAATAATAACAAAAATAAAAATCATGACACTAATGTTGGTACTAGTGACAAGTGAAGTAGAAATTTTTGTTATTTTAGTTATGGCGGCAATGACGATACCACAAAAACAACATAAATCCATGTCATACTCATATCATGATTAAAAATATGATTTTTGCCATTTTTGGCCTCATTTGTTGTCATTTATCATTCCTATCGTCTATTTATACCATTCTCTTATCGCTGACAATATCAACCTACTTGTCATTATCGCTACCGGTAACTTTACCACTTGTTGTTTTTTTCTTCTTTTTTCGTAGTTATATTATCGCTTGTTATTATCCAGGATCGATAAACGATTATTGATTATAATTACACTCTAAATGAGAATGCTGTTGGACATTTCTTATTATTGCAGTTATTATTATGATGATTGTTAATATTATCATTATGATTTTTAGGATTGTCATTTACATTATTATTATTGTTATGATGGGCTTGACTATGACAATTGTTATTGTTACAATTTTTATCATTATAATCATT
>NC_091583.1:13294311-13299311 GCF_042767895.1 Penaeus vannamei | reverse complement strand
CACAGAACTGCTGTGGGCGGCCAAATAAACGTCTCTCTGATAATTTAACACGCGCTTTTTCCCCGCAATTGTACAAAAGGCGGATTAAACACAGATAGAACAAGCAAATCGCACCGAGAGGACAGACATTGCGCCGAGACATGCATAGATATGGAATCTCAACATGAGGAAACGCCGCACTACAGATTCCTCACGCTGATGCCCCTCCGCTTGTCCAACACTTGAAAAGGCCATTCGGCAGTTCGAGAATCTGATGCCGTCCTCGTGGACATGGTTAACATCGACCTATTGAGGCATGAAGCGAGTGCCAACAGGCGAGGGCGAGGGCTGTAAAAGGTTCCCGGATGTGACTTACTCAAGGAAGGCCGAGGAGGAGGATCTTGCATAAGGGCGAAGACGGGGAGAGAGCAGGGGAATAAAACATGCATGGCGAAGCTGTCATGCACGTCATTCCATAGGTTCTTATAGGTTTAATCGTTAAACATGCATATAAACAAACATTGACGCATATATATGTACACACACACACACACACACGTTTATATAGGTATATATATATGTACATGTATATATATATATATATATATATATATATATATATATATATATATATATATATATATATATATATATATATATATATATAATACACACACACACACACACACACACACACACACACACACACATACACACACACACACACACACACACACACACATATATATATATATATATATATATATATATATATATATATATATATACACACATATTCTTTTGCTTGAACACACCAATATGCCGTGCATATGTTAAATGAGTACAATAAGACTTTTCATCCGTTACTCAGTACCCGATAGCTTTGCTTGAAAGTGTAAAACACGTCTTCAGGATTCGTTAGGGAAGCTGTTAGACGCGATAACCAAGCTTTTAGGTGCGTTTAGTGGGCATTATATGCAATAAACATGATGTTAAGAAGCATTGCATCAAACAGGGCTCTTAAATCCGTTCAGCCAGAATGATTTCATCCGTCAGGCATGTAGCAGATACATGAGGTAAGCTATTTGTATGAGTCCAAGCACGATTTGAATATGCACTTGGCAAGCTATGAATATATAACCAGGAAAAAAAATATTTACATGCCATTTTCAGAGCCTAAGAAAGACTTGGGACGCACCCCGCCCGAGCGCCCATCCCTGAAACGCCGACCCAAAAACGGGTTCGCTTTTCCGCCCATCCTGAAAATGCGTGTGAAATATACCTCCCCCAAAAGCCATTAACCGCACAGCAAAAACAGCTCCAGGTGTAAGCAAATTAATACATCACTTTTATGGGCCATAAAACCTCCCAAAATTGGCCATAAAATGATCATATTCAAGGTAGAAACAAAAAGCTATCTTTCCCTTCACTATTAGGGACAAATCCTGGGCTCCCGTCTCATCACGCCGCCCGATCCCCAACGCGAACCGAATCTCCGCTGATCCCTTTTTTACACGTCCGCTGGAATTACTCAGCCTCGTTTTAAAGATTTCTTCCATATTACCCAGAGGGCGAAAAAAGGAACGTTGGTTACGTCAAGTATATATATATATATATATATATATATATATATATATATATATATATATATATATATACAGACACAGAAATATGTACACACACATACATATATATAAATACATACACACACACACACATATATGCACACACACACATATATGTAAACACACATACATATATATAAATACATATACACATATATATGTGTATGTTTCTATTTATGTATATATAAATACACACACACACACACACACACACACACACACACACACACACACACACACACACATATATATATATATATATATATATATATATATATATATATATATATATATATATATATATATATATATATATAGTGTATGTGTACGTGCGTGTCTAAATACGTGACTGTGCGCGTGTTATTGTTCTGCAATGACGCGTCCCTTGGCAAGTATAAACGTGATAAAGTAAAGAGCAAGACCGTTTTCATTTCATTCTGCGGATGATCTCCGATAAAGCGATCGACTCCAAATCCCTCTGTCCCGGAAGATTATCGGCATTACGCGTCCCTCGTTCCCCTCAATGAAATCAAGAATTCCATAATCTAAAGGCAATTCCTCGACTCTATCTCCTCCCCGAAGGCCCGGCGCCCCGTTCCGACAATGGCCTACCCAGTCTTCTCAATATCGCAAACGCTGAATAAATTTTACTTCATTAGGACGTTATCCAACAAAGAAGAGGGGGATCCCCGGCCGGAAGAAGTGTATAATGGAGGCTGGGCCGGGTTTGTGTGTCTTCTGGGGCTCCTACAGCATCCGCGGGGAGCGATCGGCCCCCAATGAACTCGAGAAATTGAAGATGACCCGAGTTTCACTGCTGCCAAGCGTAGGATGCTTCTGCCAGGTGATCGCTAGATGTCTCCAACCTCAGAGCAAAGGAGGAATAAATCTCCTTCAAGTCCTCTACAAGTACATTATTCACAGTATCTCTATTTCATTTTTAAAAAAGAAATGAACTCCAGCTACCAGCCAACACGCGGGATACCGACTAAGAGGATTAAACCGGTTGATAGGATCAGGAACTGGGTGGTGGAAAATTTTCTGATAGCGCGAGCCTCGGGAAGGAGGGTTTCTCTCCCGCTCGCTTTTGTTCTTTGCTGTTTGTTTCGAAGAGAGTGAGAGAAAGAGAGAATAAAATTGAGAAAAGGCAACTAAAACGGGCTAGAACATCCCACTGACACATCGGAAAAGCCATCGCATGAGGCATAAGGAGGAGGAGAGGCCGTTGGAAGTCCTGTACGCTCCTCTTTAACTCAAGATACCCTTTCATCTAGCATAAAAAAGAGAGACTGTGGTTTTACCGGACCATCTGTTTAATCTCGCATCATCCCAACTTGCGCCTCTGCATATGTTCGATAAGTGAAAATAAAAGATATCTCCCAGTGAAACACCAGATACTGAAAGAAGGAAAAAAAGGGAGAGGAGATACTGCATTTATGCAAATGCGCGCAAGTTTACGGGTGCAAGCAAACAAAGAGTGGGTTTCAGGCCCTCTCGCTCGCCGCTCCCAACAATATGATGGCATCGGACCCCCGGCTGGTAGCTTACAGGGAGAAAAATTGTGACAACACCACAACTTCGCAACGTTAATGCAAAGATAAATATGCTGTATATATTTGCAAGAATGGGAAGGGAAAAGGATGGTGTTTGTGTGGAATATTTCCCTGTCCTCTCTCCTCGCGATGGTGATAATGTTTTTGAAAATAGTGTTGGTGACGGTGGTAGTGCTGGCGGGGGATGGTGATAATGGAGATGATGGTTTCCATTCACACTGTATAAATGTAGATCAATGAGCAGTCGAAATAATGAAAATTGCAATGATATAATTGGCCCTACATTATTATAACAATAATAATCATGATAACAAATGCACAGTTACATTACTAATAAACAGTAATAACGATAATAATGATAGCTGTCATACCCATAACAGTACCTATCACTACAATGGTATCATCATTATTCCACTTCCTAATCATAGCGTTTATAAACATCGATATTACCCACAATCCACACCAAAAGAAAGTATAACCCATAGAAAGGGAAAATAAAATGAAAAATAAGGGAAAAAGAAGAAAAAAGGGAAGGGAAAATAAAATGAAATATAAGGGAAAAAGAAGAAAAAAGGGAAAATCGCAGTGTAACAGTCTCCCCGGTGCAAAAGATCAATAGAAGGGCTCAACGACAACATACTTGCCAAGAGTCGGGCTTTTACACTGATAACTAATTTCAAAATGTGCCATTGCGGTTGTTTGGGGAGGGGGGGAGGGGGAGGGGGGTTCATTTCGTTCGGGAAAGGCTCCTTCTTTTTAATTTTCTTTGACTTTTATTTTATGTCTTGTTTTCCTTTTTTATCCTTTTTTCTTCATTAGTTTTTCTTTCTTTTTTCTCTTGGTTTGTTTATCATGCTCTTCTTTTCCTTTTTCTTCTTTTTTCGCTTATGTGATGGTTTATCATGTTTATGTTCCTTAAGCTTCCTTCCCTTGTTCCAATTCGCTTCCTTTGCTCTTTTTGTTTTCTTTACCTCCATTTCCTCAATGCCCTTCTTCCTCTTTCCAGTTCTTCATCCCTCTGTACTTAACAAATTAAATGATCAAGTTATAATAACAACGAATAAAAAAAAAACACGTAAAGATGATATACAACGATCTGCAACGATATAAAAGCCATATAGAACGGAAGAAAAACACAAAAGAGAGAAAAGAAAATGGGTTACCAAAGTCGGTGAGTTATGGATGAACTGCACTGAATGTGGCTGCGGTCGGGGACAACGAACGGGAAAAAAGAGAAAGACGAAGAGAATGGACAAGCAGAAAGACGAGCCAAAGAGAGACGAAGGAAGAATAAGCACCACAATGGCTTGCGGGACGTTCTGTACACAAGGCACAATAAATAACAGAACACCACGAGGGATGAGAAATGGTTCTGCGAGCGAGGGTAAAGGACCAGGATTTCCGGAGAAAGAAAACGAGGAAGAGAGAGAAAACGAGGGTGGAAAGAGGGAGGGAGAGGGAGAGGAAGAGAGGGAACACGATGGTAAAGTGAGCAGCCTGGACAGAGAAAGCGGGCGTGTCATAAATAAAATCAAACATTCATGTTAGAATCTTCTTGGAGGAAGCCGCCGCTGGACCGAGCTTCCCATTCTCAGCCATCTTTACCCCTTCCTTCTTCCTTCTTTCTCTGTATCCTTGCCTTTCTCTTCTTTATCCCTTCCTTCATTCTTCCTTTACTATACCTTTACTTTTCCCTCCCTCAGTCCTTCCTTCCTTCCTTTATCTTTTTCTATACCTTTACCTTTTTCTTTATCCCTTCCTTATCTTCCTTTTTCCGCATCTCAATTTCCGTTTTTCTTCTTCTTCTGTACCATTTTATTCTTCCTTCTCTTCCTACTTCAGT
>NC_091583.1:13266811-13269311 GCF_042767895.1 Penaeus vannamei | reverse complement strand
GACACTTTCCCATTAAGAGGGGAGGCAACCCCGAAGCACCACAGAGCGGAACAACGGTACACAAAATTTTACGACTATGTACATGGAGATTTCTCATGACAAACGCATTAATAATGTATATATTCACTCCTTTCTCTTCCTTATTAAACACTCTCAATATTGAATTTCCCCTAAAGATGAAGAAGGAAAAAAAAACACTCAGATTTCAATTCCCATTGAAAACAGAAAAAAAAACGAAAACAAAAAACACGTAAGAAAATTGAAAAAAGGTTCATCGTGTAAAAGCATCCATTGAAAAGTCTTACGTAAGAATAACAATAAAAACATATCAATAGAATGCACAAGGAAATGGTGTCCTGCAACCTCGCTTGGGTCACGGTTTCTGGTCCCGCAAGAATATGAAGGAAGGTCCCACCGAGGAAAAGGTAAATTGCAAAGGTCAAATTCATGCCTGAGATTTGACCCAACGGCCACAGGGAGGTCACAGCCCATCAAGATTTGCACGACTCACTTGCATACAATATTATTAATTTACTTTTTACTATTTGTGGCTTTTGCATGTTAAGACCTTTGCACAGTCTCCATTTCTAGGTCATAAAAAAGCTGGAAATGATGACGATACTGTAATATTTCTCTGATAGGAATGGAAAAATGTCAACCATCAAATTTACATAGTCTGATTTTGCGTGCGATCCTGACATTCCATTGTCATTTTATGGTATTTTTGATATGCATGATACTGTTATAATATGGTATTGTATAGCGATACTGATATGGTAAATATAATGATAAAATATTGACAGTATTGGTATCGTATAATAATGTTATTCATGATGGTAATGGTATTAATTGTATTAAAAGTGACAATGTTAAAACAGAATAATTAATTTGTAATCATAACAATAAAAGTTATCACAAGAAAAGTGCGACCCACATACGCTCATATTCTCCTAGCCATTCTACCCATCAATCTATACACCTATCTATCTACTCATCAGTCTATCTACAGTTACTTATCAATCTATGTATCTATATATCAGTATATTCATCTATTCATTTAAGTATCTTTATGTCTGTTATCTATTTAGCTGTCTAGCTATATATCTATGTACGTATACCTGTCTGTCTATCTATCTACATATCTATCTACCCATCTATATGCCCACATACCTACCAATCTACCTATCTATCTATCTATATCTATCCCCCTTGTCTTATCATAAGAAATCCAGGAGAATCCAAGCACACCCCCACCCCCTCTACCCCAAGAAGACGAGAACAGATTCTCACGCCAACCTAAACACACAAAAGTACGTCATTCTCCGTAACAAAGACATTGACTTAAAATAATATGATTGATAGTTATTAGACCAAGAAAAATCATAAGACATATAAAGATCATAAAGAGAATGTATCTTATAGACCTGTTGATTGTTTTCCACACAAAGACCGAAACAGGTGAGTGTGTCTTTGCGTGTTCTTGATCTCCTTTTCCTAAAACGAGCGTAAATTTTCTTTTCTGTTTAGCGTAAATGTAGCGGGAATGTTATCCCAGAATATTAAAACGAAAATGGGGGAAAATAAGAGTATAGTTCTGAGATATAATATGAATTTTTCACTTTGATAGTCGTCAAGAAATTAAAAGAATTGGGTATTATTCCCTTTTCCGTGTTTAAGGTAAGGGTACGAGTGATAATCAAGAATAGGATTTTGACTGAATAGATACATGAATGATAAAATATATAAATAAATGCTAACATACACATAATACCAAACACGATAATAGCGTTATTGGGAATTGGTCAAATAATCATCATAACAATAATAAGTATCTTACAGCTGAGTTTATGATGGCAATGACACTGGCGATCATGATACTGTTGAAGTTGATAACGATATTGATGATGATAATGACGAAGACGACGACGGCGACGATGATGGTAATGATGATAGAATCAAGGATAGGACCGATGTAGGTAGTAATGACGAAAAAGTGTTCGATACCTAAAACATTACTTAAATATGTGTTATGACAATATCCGTATATATTCAAGAATAACTCGATCGTTATTAATTTGACAGTGAGAATATTGAAATGGTAAGAGCACATCGCTATACGATATACACTTGAATATACTAGACAATATATCGAAGGAGTTTCCCCCAATATAATCATCCATCTTGTAGATTTATCAATGTCACCGCAGCGTGTTTATCATCCCATAATGATATCACGCATCAAGGGCTCTGCACGCGATAAGATGACAGGAAATGACGATGTTTTTTCGAGGAGGGGATTTTAAATCATCGTTCATTATATACACACAGGTGAGCACAGCTACAGACACATAGATACAAACGTGGACACGCACATACACATACACGCATACATGCAGATATACACATCCAAACACACATGATATCCTATTACACAAACACACACACACACACACACACACACACACACACACACACACACACACACACACACACACACACA
>NC_091583.1:13256811-13264311 GCF_042767895.1 Penaeus vannamei | reverse complement strand
TTGTATATATTGATATCTATATACATAAAGATAAATATACATGTGTGTGTATTTATATACATATATGTATATTTAAATATATATATATATATATATATATATATATATATATATATATATATATATGTATACATGTATGTATGTATATATTTACATATATAAATATATATATATATATATATATATATATATATATATATATATATATATATATATATATATATATATATATAAACTTCGTAATACCTTGAAGTCGAGAAAATAAAACTGTTATAAAGAACGAAATTTATTTCTGAAAACTACAGGCTGAAAGCAGTATCTCATGAGGGAATTCAGGTAATATATAACATTTTGTGCTTCTTAATTACTTAACGAGTATCTTCGATGCAAATATTTCGTACCCATTCTGCATCGGATAAATATCAGGGGGAACAACAGCCCCTTTCCGTAGCCTTAAATTTCGAAGGGGATACATGCTAACATCTAAATAACGTCCATATACAAGATACTTGTCAAATAAAACTTTTAATTGCATTCGGGAACAGCCCCTTCTTCAAAGACTAATGCATGCCTTGAAAGAGCAAAAGGCGATTCTACATCACGGTCCAATATCGTAATTATATCAGAAAATTATACCTTCAGCTAAACAAAAGGAAATACGTGCCTACAAAATATGATACCCACGGCCTCTGCCATTTAAATTGTAAAACCAGGTATAATTCTTTCACCTTGGAATTCCACATGAGGCAAGCACGCCCCCTTATAAATTTACTGAACATATAATCAACGCCATCTGTGATCCAAGATGAAAATTATAGCCCGGTATCCCTCCTTCCCGGCCAGAATGAAACAGTGTTGCTAATACCCAATGCAGACAGTCTTTGGGCACAAGATGAAGGTTTTGAAATACCTGATAATGTTACGTAAATTTACATATAAATAGACCTTGAGATTGATAATGGCTTAATAAAAAAATATAAAGAAAATCTAATGACGGTAAGTATTATGAACAACCACTGCTGGCAATGCCACAGCATGCATCCAACGCCTTGTGATGCAAACAATGATTCCTTTATCCTATGATAAAGAAGACAAAAAGGGGGATCCAAAGGGGAATCTTCCCTCTTTCTTCTTTTATCTCCGACCCTCATAGATCATTTCACTTAATTTCGTTTTTCTCTCTCCCTCAGGGTCGGGGAACGTAAGCGAAGATTGGTAACCCTGGCCTCGCCCCCTGCACGTCCTCCGGGGAGCCGAGGCTTCGCTGCCCGCCGAGGATCCGCCATGATTGCAGGGCGAAATCTCCCTTCGGTTTAGAAAGTTGTCCATTTTATGGCCAGTCGTGAAGTGTGCTTTAGTGGCAGATTATTATACTGAAAAATCGAGTTTCTCTTTTCGATACGGCCAATAGTCCTCCGCTTTTCTTCTTCCTCTTCTAATCTCTTTCTTTCTCTTTTGGTCGCAGTCTGGGCGTTGCGTCAGCCGAAAACCAGTTGATCCTTGAAGTCCCAGCATGGGGTAACTTATAGATCCTTGTGGGGTTAACTTATCGACCCCTGCTCTTCTTCACCGAGTTCGTTTGTATCACATGAAAATTATATTCTCTGTTTTGTTTTATTCTTTTCCTACATCTCTGTGCATAACTCCTCTGCAATGCCGAATCATAAAGTACGAAACTTATTTTTATGAGCATAAGCAAAAAATAAACTTCCTTTTCAGAAACAACAAGTAAAAACAATATCCAGAAAAGCAGCCGGACTTCGAGCTAAAATACCCGTCCAAACCGCTTTCCTTCCAGGGCTGTAATTACCATCATCTCAACGTATACCAAAAAGTGCCTCCAACAGAAAATAGATCACGTCTTGAGGGAACTGTCGGGGCCGCACACCTGCCGAAAATGCCCTGAACACCTGCTGATTACCTACTGAAGGCCAACAAGACTTCATCTTCAGACTACACTAAATTATGTTAACTACGGCATTGCCTCGTAGAATGGTGTTCACGCGGCTATTGGATCCCACGAAGAGGGTTGGGTAACTGGCTGCAGTAGTGGGTTTATATTGTTAAGTTCCGTAGTGGCGGCGAAGAATTTCCTTTGTGGATGTTCTTGTGAGCTGAAATTCGACGAGGTGTTTGTTGTGGTAGCTAAGATCCCATCATGGTTAAAGAGGGACGTTACAGGAGTTGAGGAACAGTCAAGAACGGCCCGGAGGAGTGTCCAACGGGATGGTAAAGTCAACGTGAGGTGTCGACAATGGGGAGGAGAAAGGGAAGGGGAATGGTCAGGGTTTTTACTGTGCTGAGCCTTGTTACGTGTATTTGTCTTTGAAAAGCAAAGGCTATCCTTTGAGATATTTTGTTTTCAATAGGAAACGCTATGGAAATGCTAAAGGAATAACGGCACAGACTAACAGGTTGGGGCCCTGCGTGAGGAAGTGCAAGGATGTAGAATTAGTCCCGTAATTAAGCGGTTGTTAAAGAGGCACTACAGGAAAATAAGGCGTTGTTACCAGGGGCGACTGTTGCCTGTATGGGTTTTAGAGGGGGCAGAATCCTATTTAGAGGGTGACGGTTGCTAGGCGCTGTGGTCCTCCATTGTGTACTATGGTGGGAAAGGTAGAGGACCTCAAGCGGTGGGAAGGGAGAGAGAGGGAGAGGAAATAATTAATGGTAGACAAAATATTTGAGTTTTACATTTGTAAAATTGCTCTGAGGAATTCCACTACATTTAACTGCAGGTGGCGGCTGTTACTGCTAGGAACAGAGTTGTAACGGATAAAGGTTTGTGGAGGTTGCTGACTTGCAAGCACGTGAGCATCTCCGCTTGTGGTTTCTTACAAGCAAGACTTCCTTGTGTTTAGCTAACGTTGAGAGTGGAAAGTTGCTTCAAGGAAGACGGTTATTTAGGTTTAGACACGATTTGCATGTTCGACTTTCATTCTACTTTTAAGTTATTCAAGGGTAAAGAGGCCAGGCTCTTCTCTCACGAGGATGGAAGACAGCACTAGGTCTCTTTTGCTCCATACATACATACATATATGCATACATATATATTTATACATTTATTTTTAAATTTATTCATATATTTGTTGTTGTTCTTTATCTATATTCATATCTTTATTTATACGTCCTTACTCTATTATTGTACGTACATATAATTAAAGTTCATATACTAATGACGGTGTTCTGGTACAAGTGACCGTACAAGACACTAGGCTTCATAAAGATTGGCTTCACGTGGATTTAAATTTTCATAATCACGATTGACATGGTTGAAACACCGAAAGAAAGTTACGAGCGTTTTCAAAAGCTAAATTTAGAAAAAGGAAAGTTTCTTTCAGGGTGCGAGTCTATACAAGGAAAAGGGCTTATTGCGGATCAACAAGACTCCAAGCCCCAACCTCGAAAGGGGCTTTGCAGGAGCGGAGGGTTCTGTAGCTCCGTGTTCCGCCGGGGAGAAGGCCCTTGCGCACGGGGGGAGGGCGGACGTGCCTAGCTGGTCGAGCTGGAGTAAGGGGGAAGGGGGGAGGGTACCCTAGGGAAGGTACATCATGGAAGTCGGGGCCGGGCTGGTCGCGGCCCCTTGATTACTAGTTGGCCGTATATTAGCGACGGACATGGTACACGTTCCCCGCCTCGCCCGGCCCGACACCGCCCTCTGCCAGGGTCGTTACCTCCGGGGGTGTTCTCCCAACCCTCGCTCCAACCCGCAGCTTTGTGTATGCATTATTCAGACGGCATTAATCCCGCTTAAAGTCGTTGTTGCAATCTAGGCCTTTTGGTGGTAGGCACATAGAACAGGGAGTCGAGTGTGGCGAGGTCCGGCCCGGGAATATTGCCGCCGCTGCAACCCAGACCATTTATCAAAAGTCCAATTCTCATGGTAATTAGGGGCAAGAGAGCCAATCGTAAACTCGAGGCTTTGCTTGCACGTGAGCGTTATCGATATATGAATAAAAATGCTTTGGAGAACTCTCATTAAAATCACCAGCGGGGAACAGTTGCATAAGCTGTTGTTCCGGAAGAACACAAAATAAATGAATAAATAAAAATTACCGTTTGTATTTTCCTATATCTGCAGGTGGGGATGGGAGAGTGTGGCAAGAGGAAATGGAATAAACAAATAAAAAATTTAAAAGACAAACACGATGCCATTATGTATACAGATATCTGTACACACACACACACACACACACACACACACACACACACACTCACACATATATATATATATATATATATATATATATATATATATATATATATATATATATATATATATATATATATATATATATATATGCATATGCATATATGTGTCTGAGTTAAAATATGTATATACATATATATGAATATATATATATATATATATATATATATATATATATATATATATATATATTTACATATGTAGACACACACACACACACACACACACACACACACACACACACACACACACACACACACACACACACACACACTAACACACTAACACACACACTAACACAAATAAACACGCGCACACACACACACAATATATATATATATATATATATATATATATATATATATATATATATATATATATATATACATACGTACATATAAAGAGGGATACATATATACATAAATTGTAAGAAAGATATAAGCATATATGAATGAATAAATAAATAAATGAATATAAATATGCATGCGTATGTTTATGTATGTGTAGATTTTTTTTTCTTTTTTTAATATAAGCAGTACACAAGCAACATGACGGCCTGCTGCTGTTGCATTCGGCTCTTTCATTCCGCTCTTTTGGTCCTTCGACTCCCGACGATTGTAAATAAGTCTTTAGGCGCCGCAACACACCGCATGAGGAGCTAAACAAACCAGGAACCGATCTTAGGGCATCTTCTCTCCCCTCCTACAGCCTCCCTCGAGCCTCTCCTGCAATGTCTCTTCCATCATGATATTGCAACGTTGGTTTTGAACAGCGAGAAAAAAAAAGATCGGAATGGATGTGAAAGTTGCAGTGCGTTTGTTACCTTTCATCTAATGATTCACGAGATGGAGCCGACACGAGGCAGAAAGAGATGAATAGAGCGTGATGATGGAGGTGAGGTGAGAGGGGGGGCGGGGGTTAAGGGGGGGAGGTGAGGGGGGGGGAGGGAAATGGCATCACCCCAGAGGACGATGATATAAGGGATGGGAGAAGACTGAGGGAGAATGATGAAGATGGCGACGGGGGAACATAAATGTCACCCCAACGCAAAGGGGTAAAAAGAAGGGGGTTGGGGGAAAGGGGGAGAAGAAAGGGAGGAGTGGGAAGGAGGAGAAAGAGGGGGAGAAACGGGAAAAGGAGTAGAAGAAGAGGAGGGGAGAAACGGGACGAGGAGGAGAAGAGGGGAGAAACGGGACGAGGAGGAGGAGAAAGAGGGGAGAAACGGAAGGAGGAGAGGAGGGGAGAAGCGGGAGGAGGAGAAAAGGGGAGAAACGGGAGGAGAAGGAGGAGGAGAAGAAGAGAGAAACGGGAGGAGGAGGAGGAGAAGAGGAGGGCAGAAACGGGAGGAGTTGGGGGAGGAGGCTGGAAAATTATAATGAATGCGATGGTGCTGATTCTGCGTAGTGTGTGAGGGAGTCTGGATCTTAACACAGAGGACGTGAGTGAGACCTCTGGAGCACTGACGATGAGATCTTAGTCCTGCAGGAGGAACAATGTTCTGATAACGATGATATATAGAACGAAGTGGAAGCTGGCTCGTATATGTAGCGATCTATCTTCTCCCCCGCTCTATGGCTTTATCATAAGCACATACTTAAACTGCATTCTGTAAAGGATCACAAGCTACACTAAAAATACACGTGTGGAGTATGAGGACGAACTTGTACGGGGCAGCGACGTCCCCCATGTTTTCTTTAACCGATAATCCCCAGGAAGGAGTCATGCAGGAGACCCCCGGCGCAAGACCAGGCCGGCCGACGTGTGATAAACTGCCTCGGGAATAACCTCCGCGATCACCAGGCCCTTGTGAGCGCATCTCGCGAGTCCTCACGCGGTCCCTGCTCGACATACATCACGATTAATGAAGTCTGGGGGTCGTTCGGGGTTCCCCTACCCCTCCCCCCTTGCGTCGAGGAGGGAGGGGGTGGGAGGGGGAGGGGTCTCGGGCTAGGTAGGTGTGTTTAGAGGGAGGGGAAGGGACGGGGGTGAATGGGAGGAGAGGGGGAGGGGGGAGGAGCATTTCGCTACATTCCAAGGCCAGGCACGGGCAGATCGGCGATCCAAGCGCGATTTTCAATTCTAGCTTAAGAGAGTTTTGAATGTTAAATAACTCGCCCGTCGATCATAAACGAGGTCGGCAAACCGCTAAATAACAGCTAAAAATCAACAAAGCGCTCGAGTTCAGAGCCACTGCGACTGCTGAACATATGGCCCGCAGTCCCTCTTTAACAGCAGCTGTTCCGTGCTTGTTTGTGGTCTTTGGCACCAGCTGCTGTACAACAAATGTAGAATTAGCCAAAAGAGGTTTGCATTTTGACGTCATCAGCATATTATTCATTACGTTTATAGCCAGGCAGGTGAGAGTAACATGGGAATATTGTTACAAGGAGTCGTTCCGAGGTTCCTAATCACCAGGTTTTATTTATTATGAATTGTCCCTTTAATCACTCGAACGACAGCATTCTCACAAAATCGGCAAACGCCACAGCATTCGATATTTCTTCACCGTTAGTCCGGCAATAGAGGCTCTCAATCCTTGCACAGTCTATCCTTGCAAGTCCCACTCCTTCCCCCTTTCTCCTGTTCGCTGGCGGCCCATGCACGCCCCTTCCACGCCAGGCAACCGTAGCACAAGCGGAGAAGGCCGCATCAATCCATGAGGAAGATAAGGAGAGAAAATAGAGGTGCTTTCAAGTGCAAATTCGCCCCTGGAAATAATGGTATTCTCGGCCGCTAAGTTATTCAGCCTGTTACCGACTCCCTCGTTCCAGGGCGGGCAATCGTATTTTGCCAACTGTCAGGGGAGGGATGCCAGACGCTTCCAGCGACCCACTCATCTGGAAAGCTACGGGAGGGTTGGAGGGGGTCCCAGCGGCCTGAATAATGGGGATAATGGTAGTCAGGACGTCGAGTTTTATTTCTATTTATGATCGGAGAGTAATGGGATTAATTTAACGGGAGATGAAACGCGGTGCAAATGCAAAAAATAAGGGAAGAGAAAAAAGAGAAACACGGCGTATGGAAAGGCGCGGCGAGAGGTCGAGAGGTCTCTCCGCGGGCCTCCACGCCGGAGCGAGGGTAAGGCCGAGGAGCGCCGTGCTAATGACATGCTATGCTAAGTTATCACCCCTCCGACATTTTGTGCTCACTAACAAAATGGTTCCTTTGCTCTGTACAGACCCTACCGGCCCTCTTCCTGCCCGCGCGCATGACGGAATGATCGCATGATCATGCCCATGCTTGCCTGCACTAGCGGTATCAAACGCCAGCTGGACATACACTCTTGCTCT
>NC_091583.1:13246811-13251811 GCF_042767895.1 Penaeus vannamei | reverse complement strand
AATAAGGATGATAACAACAACTGCAATACTAATACTAATAATGATAATAATCAATATAAATAATAGCGACAATAAGATTGATAGCCAGAACAATAATAACAAAAAAATGATAATGCTCATGTCAGTTGTAATAATAACAACAACCTATTAATGATAATGATAATGATCACAATAATCATAATAAAATCAACAATTTTGATAGAAAAATATATGATACTAGTAATAATGATAATAATGACAAAATAAAAATACTTTAATAATTATAAAATGTTAGAAATAAAAATACAATAATAGCAATAATAATAGTAGTAATAGTAATAATAACAGCAGCAAGAACAACAATAATAATATTAACAGAAATAATAGAAATTATAAAGATAATAATACTAAGATTAATAATAAAAATGATAACAATCGTGATCATAATGATGATGATGATAATAATAATAATAATAATAATAATAATAATAATAATAATAATGATAATAACAATCATAATAAAAAAATAATAATGACAATTATAATAATAATAACAATAAAGATAATAATAACAATAATGATAATGATTATGATAAAGCTAACAATAACAATAATAATGATGGTAAAAATAATAACAATAATGATAATAATAATAATAATGATTATAATAAAGATAAAAACAACAATAATAATGGTGATGGAGACAATAATAATAATAATAATAATAATAATAATAATAATAATGGTAATAATAAGAACAATGAAAATAACAAAACAGAAATAGTATAATAATAATAATAACTTTAACAACAACAACAATAATAATAATAATAATAATAATAAAAATAATAATAACAAATAACAATAATAACAAACAAGAAGAGTAAAAATAATTATAATGATAATGAATATAATAATAATAATAATAATGATGATAATAATAACGGTATTGATAACATTAATAACAACACTAGTAATAATAATAGCACTACTACTAATACATCTAAAACAATAATGATAAGAATTATTATTACTGTTATAATTATTTTTATTATCATTATAATATAACAGTGATAATAATGGCTATGATAATAATAATTACATTTATATGATGATTACGATTATAACAATAATAATAATAATAATAATAATAATGATATTAATAATAATAATAATAATAATAATAATAGTAACAGTACTGATTATGATAATGATAATAATACGATAATAATAATAATAATAGCAATAATAATAATGATAATAATAATAATAATAATAATAACAATAATAATAATAATAATAATAATAATAATAATAATAATAATAATAATAACAACAATAACAATAATTATAATGATAACAAAAATTATTATAACAACAAAAGTAATGATAATGAACAGTAATATATATCGAATAATATCAATTATTTAAAAAGAATAATATCAGTAACAAGGCTAATGACATCATTATTAATAGTATAATAATAATAATAATAATAATAATAATAATAATAATAATAAATAAAATAATGAAGATAAGAAAAACAACAACAAGCACAATAACCGTGATAATAACAGCAATATTAGCAATAAAGATATGAATAACAATGATGATACTACTCCTACTACTAATAATAATAATGAGGATAAACCAGTAATAATAGCACTTATAATGATAATGATAATAATAGTAATAATAATTACAATGCAGTAACAAAATAATAGTAATGATAATAATAATAATAATGACGGCAATAATAGTAATAACAATAATAATGATAATAGCATTAAAATAATAATAAAGATAATACTCATAATGATGATCATGATAATGAAGATGATAACAATAATAATGATACTACTACTAATAAGAAATAATAATAATAAAATTAATAATTGTGACGATAAAGAAAATAATGACAGAGCAATAACAATGAAAACAATAATAGTGATGATAATGAAAATAATAACAAAACAATAATAATGATATTAATAATAATGTTAATGATAAACGTAATGGTAACAATAACAACAACACTATTAATAATGGTAATAATACAAACAATGCCATAATGTTAGTAATAACTATAATGATCATGTTTTTATCCATGATTTTGATAATAATAAAAAGAATGATAGTGATATTACAATAGTAATAACAATATCGATAATAATAATAATAACAATGGTAATAATAATAATTACAATAACAATAATAATAATATTATTAATAAAATTATAACAATAAGGATGATAGTAATGATGATAAGAACTACAATATTAAAAAATAACGATAATAATAACAATAATAATAATGATAACGATTATAACAATAATAACAATGATAATACGATAAATAGTAATAATAATAACAATAATAATAATATTAATAATGATAATATTAATATCAATGACATTATTAACAATATTAGAAACTATAACGTTAATAAAAACAACAATAAGAACAATAGCAATATCAATTAAAAAAAATAATAATAATAATAACATCAATGATCATACTAATAGTTATTATGATAATGATAATAATTAATATGATAATAATAAAATAATAATAATAATAATAATAATAATAATAATAATAATAATAATAACAATAATAATAATAACAATTATAATAATATTAGTAATGATGATGATGATGATGATAATAATAATGATAATAATAATAATAATAAAGATAAAGATGATATGATAACGATTATGAAGATAGTAATGATAATAAGAATAGTAATAATAAAGATATCATCAATAAGAATAATGATATAATAAAATAATAATGATGATGATAATAATAATAACAGCAAATGATAATAATGATAATAAATATGATGATAATTATAAAAAATAATAACAATAATATTAATAATGATGATGATAATAATAATAATAATAATAACAATAATAATGATAATAATGATAACAATGATAAATATTTTAATTGTTATTCTTTAGTATAGCAAACCTATTTCTTTTATCATGTTCTCATAAAATTTTACATGACGACAAACAAATGATTTTTTTTTTTTTTTTTTTTTTTGATGATAGTAAAACTTGATGACATATTTACGGTAATATGAGTAACGATAAAAATGAAATACTTAACATACTTAACATACAATACTTAACTTAAAACAATGATTGATGGCTAGCATACCTTATAAAAGTTTAATAAACATACTCATACAAACACACATATTTAAAAAAAAACTATGTATACACGTATGTATTCATGTACATACAGTTCACATACGCATACATTAATTCACCCGTTCAGTTACTTTTTTCAAACTGAAGCAATATCTTGGCTACTTTACGATATTAGAAACGCGACTGCATATCCATACGCAATACATATGCATTAGAATACAGATAGCCATCGCACTCGCTACACATACATGGTGTAGATAAGCCGATATGGGGGAGGGAGAGAGGGAGAGAGGGAGAGAGGGAGAGAGGGAGAGAGGGAGAGAGAGAGAGAGAGAGAGAGAGAGAGAGAGAGAGAGAGAGAGAGAGAGAGAGAGAGAGAGAGAGAGAGAGAGAGAGAGAGAGAGACAGACAGACAGACAGACAGACAGAGACAGAGAAAGAGATAGAGCCTAAGCCAGAGCCAGAGAGGGTGTGTGAGAAAGAATGAATCCTCTTGATAAAGCGATAGATAGCTTCAAAAGACTTGTAGATTGATAGATAAAAGAACACGTTCAGCAGGTATTCATGCTCCTATATAATCATAGGTTACACAGGTAAACAAAGACAGGAAAATTGTCCCTTCGTACCCTGTAACGACGGATAATAATAGCCATTTCACTATGAGAATTTACATACCATATAAACTTCACGCCTTAAAAGGGAATATGATTCTTTATCGCCCTTACAACGTACCGGCAACACCAAAGAAAGGCTTTTTTTGAGGGGGGCGGGGGTTTTGGAAAGTGATTATATTTATGCATAAGGGGCTTTGTGATACATTTGGAGTATACAAAATGTGAATACTTTACTCATCACACACACACACACACACACACACACACACACACACACACACACACACACACACACACACACACACACACACACACACACACACACACATTTCCCTATGTTTAAAGTACACCGGACGTGGTAAAAAAAAGGGGGGAAATATTCCTGCCATTATCAAATTCGTTGATAACAACGAATTTAAGGTTGATAATAAGTTCACACATGTAGGATAGAATATAACGGAATTTAATTTGAATAATTAATGATCTGCGTTTGGAAGATAATGAATATTGATGCAGATAAGGGGAAATGAGCACTGTCAACTACTGTGATAAAGGAGACATATGTACCTATTTATATTATTTCACTGACAGCCGGAAGATGTCATTAAAAGTAGTCGTTAAACGGATATTTCCACCAGTAAAATATGTACGATTTTTTAAAAGTATTGTTCAAAAATTGAGTCGTACGAAAACTGCATATTTGGAAAGTTTTGCATTTTAGATCTTAAATGTAAAACAACATTCGCTGTATCTGAGTTTATTCCCTAATACCACTTTTATTATCGGTGAGATAAAAATAATTACGCTAATGAAGAGCCACTTATATTGCAGTGTCATGGAGGATAATCTCTTCATTTTCACAGAGAAATAAAAATTCAAGATTTACTTTTTATGGGTGAATGCAATTCTCATTCCATTTTTGCATCATCATCATGCCGCTCAGATACGTGTCAAAAAATATTAAAAGAAAATCATGCAGGAAATATCATATAATCAGTTAGAAAAAAAGGAGAAGAAAAAAAGAAAAAAAACAAGGAGAGAAAATATATATTTTTGATGTGGGTAACACAGGTCTTCTCCCTCGCCTCTTGTATAATAAAACTCCGGGTCGTCAAATATTAATCTTTACTCAGTACAAGAATATAAAATTCCCTCCCTCCCCATCCCTCTCTCTTGCTCTCTACCCCCTCCACTCCATCCTTCTTCCTTGCCCTCTACCCCCTCCCCCTCTCATACCTCC
>NC_091583.1:13236811-13241811 GCF_042767895.1 Penaeus vannamei | reverse complement strand
GTTACAATTAATAGTAGTAGAGGCATTATTGTTTTCAGCTGTATTGTTATCATTGCCATTATTAGTAGTATTTGTCTTTTCATTATTACTATCATTGCTACTACCTTTATTGTTATTTGAATTATTATCAGTATGATCACCATTATTATACCAATTCGTTCTTTACTAGTTTTTAGAATCCTTTTTCACACATTTCTTCTTTTACGCTAAGAGTTGTACAGGTTATGTTAATTTTGTTTAGGTCTTAATTTTCTACAATACAATAATAACGTATCTGTCACAAATCTAATATTTTTTCACCATGTAAAATACTATCAGAATTGGTTGAGGTATGCCATATTTACATATTCACATATCCGTGATTGTATGATCGTATATATCACCTCTGAAAATGATCATTACATATGGGACGTTTAGTTTTCAATGATATCATTTTCACATTTCTCTCTATTATGAACATTATTATTATTATAATTGTAATAAAGGATAACGACGAAGAAAACATTACATAATAACCTACAAATTTGATCCTATTAATACTAATGATATTGATAACCATACTTTGAGCATTACTTGACATCTGAACATAGTCCAAACCCCGTAATCATTTCGATATTTCAAATAAAGTCATATCAGATCATCCCATTCTAAATGACATGCACCAATTAGAGCCAAAATAGCGACTGTCAATATCATTACATATTGGAACCCCAGTAGTTATCCATCATTAAATAATAATAATTCCAAGGATAGTTTTTTATATATCATTAACATCCCTGCGTATTCTAACATGGCGTTTTCGCATAGTTCCCACTGTAAAGCCATTAACGAAAACATTAAACTCGGTTCAACTAGCCTTTACCGTTCAAGTCACACAACGGGCATGGCACGCTATGTTAATCACAAGGCATTTCCTTCCAGTCAAAAAGCATTCTCTCTTTTTCGTTATGATTATAATAATTTTCTTCCTCTTTTCCCCTTTCTTTTCTGGGAGGGGAGGGGATGATTGTCTCCATCCGTGAACGAAAAAAAGGAAAAAAGAGAGGAACGTCCAGTGATAAAAGCCATGGGAAAATATAGACAAGGGTTTTTCCTATAAAGTAATACTTGAATTATCTACACGCAGATTCAGAAGTGGCTCTTACTGATAAGCACTGAGAGTGCAGATAAAAATATACCACAAATACGAAATGATGGGGAGAGAGAGAGAGAGAGAGAGAGAGAGAGAGAGAGAGAGAGAGAGAGAGAGAGAGAGAGAGAGAGAGAGAGAGAGAGAGAGAGAGAGAGAGAGAGAGGAGGGGGTGATAGAGACAGAGACGGAGAGTGAGACAGAGAGAGAGAGAGAGAGAATCAAACTGAATCCACGTGGAATAAAAGAAAATATAAACCACGGAAATAAAACAAATACGGTTAATGAGCACCAATGCCCATTCGCAGTTCCAAAGCCACAACCTCGAAGCGAATGGAGTGGAAGAACCACCCCCTGCCTCCCCTCACCCCCCAAGATTAAACAGGGACCTCCCCTAAGCTCTGGCACTCCTTTAAGATAATGAAATATTCAGGAGGGCGGCTGTACGTCTTGGCCCCTGACATGTAAAAGGTAGGCACTCCTCGACCGATGCAAGGGCGACCGCGGGGGTTCACAAAAACCTGCCAGAGGGAACCCCTAACCACTACCAACTCACCACAGATCTGACCCCCACAAGAAGTGTGGTTGGAAGTCACTTTTTTATTCGTCTAAACTTCTTTTTTTAAAGGTTTTATCATTAGTTTTCTGTTTCTTTTGATTACGATTTGAACAATTTCATAATTACAGTTTTTGAAAGTCTCGTCTGTCTTTTTGTCGGTCTCGGTTTCGGTCTCTCTCTCTCTCTCTCTCTCTGTCTCTCTCTCTCTCTCTCTCTCTCTCTCTCTCTCTCTCTCTCTCTCTCTCTCTCTCTCTCTCTCTCTCTCTGGATACACGCACATTTTATAGTGTATCTGTTTGTCTGTGCATCTATATTTTTTCACAAGCCACTTCCAAGAAACACAAGTGCAATCACAATGAAATAAAGGTTATTCCAAGAATATTTTCAAGAGTCACAAGATCACTGCATTTTCGGAACACCTGTAGATTACGTGGCTACAATTTATGCTGACATCATAAACCGAACCAGCTCGCTTTAATGAGAAATAGGAAATAAACTATCAAAATATTGTGATAAATCCGAGAGATCCTTTTAACCTGCAGACAAATAAATGTTTAGTTTGGTAAAGGTTTATACTGTGCCACCGGGATTTATGGTGCCGTAAATGCCAGCCATGAAGGCACTTAACATAATATAAATAACAATGATTAAAAAATGCTAAACTTATATTCCTAGATGTTTATTACAAAGACCAGTTCCTTGGGTTAATTATGTGTGAAAGTAGGTAAATGTTGCTCCAGGAAGGTCCTTTTGGCAAAAAAGAAAATAGGAAGGCGTGTTTACGATACTCGGAAGCCGAAATAGAGAATTTAAAAAAAAGAAAAAGAAAGATAGTTCAAAACAAATGCCTAAAAGCTAAATAAACACGAACCACACTGCTTAACAAAACATAGGATGTTTACTCATTTCCCAAGTGGATCTTGATTTAGGAGAATATTACCGATTGACTTTATAGTCTATTTCTCTGGCGATATAGATTTCATATACTGAAGACAACCCTCAGAAATTACTCCTACGCTTCGCTGTCGGGGATAAGCCTCTCCTCCGAGACGTAGTGTTTTGGCACATACACCAAGAGTAAATTAAAAGTAGGAATCATAAACCAGCGGCCAAATCGCTGTTTTGACGTGGCCTAAAACATCGGCTCTCGAACCAGCACGCAACAAGCACTCCAAATGCACCCTGCTGATCTTCGAGAGACATGCTAGACATATCAGTTCTCATACCTGAACCGCAATCCCCCCCAAGATCCAACTCAAAGCCGCGTCTATCCCGAAGAAGCCGAGAAAATCACAAAATCCGACAAGACTCCCGTCGTCTGGCCGTTACCAAGATCACGTTAATTGCGCACATCTTCATTGCAAACAGCCGCAAGATCGTTCCCGCAAGACTCCTTTGTGCGCAATCGTTTCAAAGACCTGCTCGGCTCTCGTTAGTAGCTCTTATGTATTACGATAAAGTCGGCAAGGGAGACACCCGACACGATATAAAGTACATAAATATCCAATCAAAATAAAGTGTCATCTACGGCAAGGCTTTGAGTTTGCCCCGTCCACATTTTTCTGCAAAGGTCACCCAGCCACAACCTCGCCTGTGAGAGGTCACAGTTTTTTCCCCCGTACTGTCACCTGTCCACTTGATAAGCTGCCTTGACACGTAGTCATTTGGCTCCTCAAAATTATATATCATTAATCCGGAAACTTATTTTTAACCAGTAGTTATTGCCTTGAAGGTTACCTAACTGTTGATAAAACACTGAAGGTGATCAAGGTCAGAAAACCACTCAGAGAAGGAACTCGGAAATGATAATGTTTGCCCAATTAAGTATGATTTCATTTGGAAGGAGAGGAAGGAAATGACAATGGCCCCAAAAAACGAAGACCCGAAAAAGGGGCATTTAGATTTACATCTTTGTCTCTTTGTGTGTGGATAATGTTTTCTTTCGCAAATTCCCAGACGGAGTTGTGGAAGTCAGACGAAAATTAAGGGAAGCTCCTTTTCACATGAACGCAGTACATAAAAAGAGAGAGCGAGAGTGTGGAAAAAAAACGCACACACACACACGCTCCCTACAACAGACTCGGGTGCTGACAGCTATTATGTGCGTCTTGTCCCTTTTGCATGTCTTCTTAATGTTTTTGTCGTATCTCTCTTCATCTTTTTTGTTTTCTCCGCTTTCCCTCTTGCTTCTCAAATTCGTCTCTCTCTCTCTCTCTCTCTCTCTCTCTCTCTCTCTCTCTCTCTTTCTTTCTTTCTTTCTTTCTTTCTTTCTTTCTTTTTCTCTCTCTCTCTCTCTCTCTCTCTCTCTCTCTCTCTCTCTCTCTCTCTCTCTCTCTCTCTCTCTCTCTTCTTCTTCTTCTTCTTCTTCTTCTTCTTCCTTCCCCCTCCTCTTTTTCTCTCTTCCTCTCTCCCATTCTCCTTTCGCATCTACCTCCCTCTCCCAACCCCTTTCATCCTCGTCCGAAACCACTTTGTCTCAATATAATTCCTTTCCGATTGTCTTCCTGTCTTCCCCTCCCTCTTCTCCTTTTCTCCTCGGCCTTTCCCATCCCCTCTTTTTTCATCGACTTGTCCCCATAATTCATAATTTCTCTTCGCCACGAGCCCTTCTATGGACCCCTACAGTTATATGGCCCGCGAGGAGAGCCGACAGAGGGATGTGGAAGAGAAGAGTGAAAGGGGTGGAAGGGGAAGGAGTAAAAGGGTGGAAAGGGAGGGTGAAAAAGGGTGGAAGGGGAGATTAAAAGTGCGGGAAGGAAGGGTGATAAAGGGTGGAAGGGGAGATTAAAAAGGGTGGGAAGGGAGACACAAAAAGGGTGGAAGAAGAGAGTAAAAAGGGTGGAAGGGGACAGTAATAAAGGGTGAAAGAGGAGAGTGAAAAGAGGTGGAAGGCAGTGTGTAAAATAATAGAAGGGGAGGATGATAAAGACTGGAAGTGGAGGGCTTAAAAATGTAAAAAAAAAAAACAAGAATGAAAAACGATGGAAGAGAAGTCGCAAAAAACAACAACAAAAACAGAAAAGAACGGGATAAAAGAAAGGAATAAAGCACCAAAGGAAGAAAAGAGGGTATGGGAAAGAAAGAGACGAACGAAGGAGAGTGCGCGCGCGTGTGGGACGCTGAAACAGGATCCAGTGATGGATTTAGAGGATCGGGATCACAAGAATGACGATTCAGAGACCGTGAGACGCATATTATTCGGGGGAACAAAGCGCCGTGCTTGAGATACCGAAGGAGAGAATTACTTGTACTCTAATACTCCTCTGAGAACCTCTTCGGTATCTCGGGTTCTGAAAGGTTTTCGACTTCAAG
>NC_091583.1:13229311-13231811 GCF_042767895.1 Penaeus vannamei | reverse complement strand
CCATATTTACACGCGCGCCGCCCCTCCCACGCACAAGATGTACAGCCCTAACCACAGGCGACAGCGTACACGTAGCACGCATATAAATGCAGCCTCAGACGAGCCTTCAAGTGGACTCTTTAAGAATCTGGCGCCTGGCACTCTCGGAGGTCGTATATCACCTGATGGCATCCAGAAGCCAAGCCGGTGCCAGGCCTGAGGGGCCCTCAATCCTCGAGATGGTCGTTGGCTGTCAGGGCGGAGGTGTTGTGCCACGGCGCCGGCCTACTCTGCACCTTCTAGATCCTCTTGATGACGTCATCTACCTGCTAGTTCCTGCTAAGAGGTGTCACCAACCTGCTAGATCACACGCCCTGTAAATCAGCTGTTGCCGCATAACACATTTTGCAGACAGGCTGATGGTTGAATTAAAACCACTTTCACAATAGTAAATACGCAGCAAGTAATATATTTAGATAGATAATTCGACAGATATAGAGTTAGATAATTACAGATAGGTGAAGAAGCTGTATCACAAAACAACTGCAACAAAATCTTGTCTCTGGGCTTAAAACAAGTGCCAGGAAAGTTGTGCAATGTCTCTGGAGGAAATTAAGTTTAAAAATACATTCAATTTATTCACAGCCCGCCAACAAGCCACTGCACTATCTGCACATCTATTTAGCTAAAAGGATTCGCCAGTGCAAAATCTTCAGACTCCTAATGCGATAAATAATAATCACAATTAGGAAAATAGTGCAAAGTGCATACAAGATTTAAAACAAAATAACATTATCATTATGTAAAAATCAATGGAAATTAATATTTGAAAAAAATAAATGTCCATAACCAATTTATAACAGCAAAAGTTGTGAAACTACAAATTATGTAACGATGCTAATGGCTGCATTTTAATATTATTAATGTCAATGACGAACCTATGCAACAGCAAGAAGAAGAAAAAATAACAAATAACAATATAGAAAAACACAACTGTAATTATTATTGTTATTATCATCATTACCACCATCATCATAATTATTATGATTATAATGATCATGATTATCATTATCACTATTAGCATAATCAACATTATCAATTATTATAAAAACAAATATGACATTATTATTAATCACAGTTGCGATAACACTGATGATAATGTTAGCAGTAATAAAGGTAACAATAACAATACTGACAACAGTGAAATTAAGAAGAACAATTATTCTATGAATACTTGCAAAAATTATAATAAAGAAAATATTAATAGCAAAACTAATAATAATAATATTAATAATGATAGCAATAACAATAATGATAATAATAATAATAATGAAAATAGTGATAATAATAATAATGATATCAATAAAAATAAAAGTAATGATAATAATAATGATAATGAGGATAATAATAATAATAATAATAACAAAATTAATAACAATGAAAATAATCATAACAATACAAATAGTAATGATAATAATAGTAGTAGTAATAATAGTAATGATAACAATAATAATAACAACAACAACAACAACAATAATAATAATAATAATAATAATAATAATAATAATAATAATAATAATAATAATAATAATAATAATAATAATAATAATAATAATAATAATAATAAAATGATAATAAATATAACATAGATAATAATGATAATCAAAATTTCATTAATGATAATAACGTTGATAACAACAATAATGTGATAATGATAACAATAATAATGAAAATAATAACAATAGTAATCATATTTAAAATGATAATGATCTTAATGATAATAATATTAGTAATAACATCACAAAAAATAATACATAAGATAATGATAGTGCTAATGATATTGATAATAATGATAATAACAATAATAACAATAATGATAATAATAAAGATACTAAAGATGATATTAATAACAATAACGATAACAACAACAAAAAAACAATAATAATAATAATAATAATAATAATAATAAAACAAATGAAATAATAAAGATAATAACAACAATAATAACACAAATATTAATGATAACAATAGCAATAACAATAATAACTACTAAAATAACATTAATCGCAGCTATGAAATTAATGTCCTTAATAATTATTATAATGGCAAGAAGAATGATAACAATGAATGGAACTATTACTATCGTTATTGTTATTGCTATTGTACTTATCATTACTATCATTATTATCATTATCATCATTGATATTTTCAATATTACCACTATCTTTCTTATCATATCATATAGATAAATAAATACGTAAATTAAAATAGCGATAATTTTAATGAAAAATAATCATTGTGATAATAATAATGATAATGGTAATAATAATAATTACAATAATAAAAAACAGTAATAACAATGATACAAACATTAATAGTTATACCCATAACCATATAACATCATTATACTGACTATGATTATAATACTGCTTTATCCAGAAACAGCAATAAAAAATATTGTTATAATAATAATAACAGAACAGAAATATTAATTCTACTGATTCTGATAATAATAATGGCC
>NC_091583.1:13211811-13214311 GCF_042767895.1 Penaeus vannamei | reverse complement strand
TCTCTTTGTCCCTTTCTCTCCACGGATAGTTCTTTGTTTCTCTCTCCTTCGCTTTCCAATTTGACCCTCGCATCTTGCATTGCATTCGTCCAGATTCAGATTAAATTTATGTACCCCGGCATCGCAAGAGCTTTACAACTGGAAGTCTCCCTCTGTTGCATGCACGTTGATGGACATGAATCGTCTTATAGCATACACTGGATGAAATGCATGCAATATGTCCCGCAAAAAGCATAATCGTACATTTCAAAATTCGGAAATAAGTTCTCATGGTCATTTCCAACTCACATTTAGGCCTATTTGGAAAAGATTTCTCGGGTTCTTCCACAAGCAAAATTCGCTCTTTGGAAATCCGTTGTGGAGAGTAAACACTTCGCTCTAGTGAACCGAAGAGTTAACGTCGGGGGCCAGTGATGCAACGCAATAAAACCAAATTGATACCTCGACAACAGGCTCGTGAAACTTACACCTCGGGGCTGCAACAGTCGCAAAATTTATCCTGCTTTTTTATCTGATAAATCAACAAGTGTATTTGGTTTTCGTTACGGAGGCCATCGGGGCTAGTATTAGCCGACGCTTGAGCACATAGCCGTGTTCTGTTTTACGAGTGTCTAACTATCACATTGCCTCGCGGAATTGGCAACACTGTGAAATGGGTAAATGGGTTGTAATAACGGGCCGGAGAGGAAAGAGGGGGAGGGGGGAGGGGGTTGGAGAAGGGAAGGGGAGTAGGGAAGGAGAGACAGTATGGAGTGAGAGTGGAAGACACCTGCGCCCCCCTCGCTAACAAGCTATGCTATTCCGACCCCTGCACATCTCTCCTGAAGTGGACCCTCAGGAACCTATCGTTAGCGAGAAGTGTAGGATATCGGTGTTATTCCCCTTACAGGCACCCGGGGTACCCATCCTCGCCATGAATGTATGTGCGTCTATGTGCGTACGAACAGCCGTCGGGATCTAATGTGATCATATCGTTAATTAAATCAAACATATCGCACACTCGCTAACGGACGCTCACCAGAGAGCACAACGTCCCCTGTGTCATAGCCGATAGCCAGAGGGTCTCGTTCTCTGATGTCATATGTTGACTTAATGCCTTTGGGTAGAGCTGTGCATAACGTAGATTGCACTTGAGTATTAAGCGATGTTTGATATATGCAATATCAATGCTCACCTACATATTTTGTCTTGTTATTAAGTTCTTATTCCTTTTCAGGACATTATTCACTGATCAAAATTATATACGTTTGAAATAATAATAAACAAATAAAATACAATGAGCCTCAATCAATAAATGAATAGGTAAATAAATCAACACTGAATGTTCACATAAAATGATAACATGGATAACACAATATCTTACTATAACTCTTACTACTACACAAGTCTTACAATAGGATGAGAATGCAATTTACACTGAATAGCTAAATAGGTTCATCTTTTTTCCTACTGTAATACTCCTGCCTATTAATCCATCAGCTATCATGTTACAGTGCACTAGTATATGAAAGAGGAGAAGCTCAAATAACTTAATTAGTTAATCCATTACTTCTATCTCTTAATGTCCTCAGCAATTATGATTCTGATAAGGCAATTAATCAATTAGTCTTGTAATTCTTTTTCCTCTCTTCACTGGTATAAACAAACAATTCTTTTTTTATCATTGTTTATATAATCATTGTTATCGTTGTCGTTTTCATTACCCACATCATTATCATAGCTATTGCCATTATTGTTATCTTAAACACTCTCAAAATCATCAACAGCGACAAGTGCCATCATTAAATTCCCTTGTCATTACCATTTCCCTCATTAGCGCTAGCATTATCATCTGCATAATTACCTCTTAATACCATCATTACCGCCTTCATCATCATTTCCCTTGCTGTGTTGGCTCGTCATCTCGCGCAGAATCTTTTATAAACAGTCGAGGACATCCACATGAACGCATCCAGACGTCACACACCTAATTCCTCAGGCGTTCACCCAACATATCATTCATCAGTTTGTAACATGCCCTAACTCAATGAACGTTGTATGTGTACCTCTATGTGCACCCGAGTTTTTAGTGAGGGCACGATAACCGATAGAATTATTTTCATACGTGTTTTCGCATCTCGGAACGCATGTAGGGCCATATATGTGCGCGTGAAAGTACATGCACAATAGGCAGACGCTCCTACTACATATTCAGAATCACGCCGTAAGTCAGATAGCATCTCTCTCGCCGACACATAATTCGTTCAAATTATAGATCCAGCCTGATGAACTGCCCCGCGTAAATTCTTGGAAGGGCTCCGAGCCACTCTTGTTCTTACGACCGTACCAAATCTGTGTAATTGTTTCTGATTACCGAGGGCTGGTTTTCAAACGTCCATTGGGTGACGGTCCCTTCTTCCCCTCTTCCCCTCCTCCCCTCTCTTTCATCAATTGCTTGCGTGGTACGTGTCCCTGTTTCGGTCTTGTCATTACTAGCATTGTTTGTGTCATTTCACTAATG
>NC_091583.1:13191811-13196811 GCF_042767895.1 Penaeus vannamei | reverse complement strand
GTACGTACGTACGTGTGTGTGTGTGTGTGTGTGTGTGTGTGTGTGTGTGTGTGTGTGTGTGTGTGTGTGTGTGTGTGTGTGTGTGTGTGTGTGTGTGTGTGTGTGTGTGTGTGTGTGTGCGTGCGTGTGTGGTGGAGAACGGTCACCAGCAGCGTATGTGTGTTTGTGTGTTGATGTTCGCATATCAGATGTTGAGGGGATACTATGGCAGATATGTTTTACATTTCCAGAAGTCTGTAAATACATTATTATATAACAAAATCGCTCCATAATAATTCAACAATGGAGATTCACCATAGAGAATATAAAGGATATGCATGACAATGATATAAATCCCACATGTTTGTAGACCAGGTCGTCGAGGCATAGAAAGAAAACCTACAGACGCGAGTTCCTGTCAAAAGAGAATGGTACAAGCTTGGAAGAGAGCTGAGAAAATGACCCTTAATCCTTCACTATCTTCACCATTGAAATCTCCATTCACACTATCTTATGCTGTTGTGATTGTGCAATTCCTTTTGTACTAATAAATGCCGATAAAAGCTAAAGAAATTGAAAACTTATAAAGATCTGGAGTGTGCTCATGCGCGCGGCCTCAGTCTCCAGGAGTATTGATCCTGATCCTCAACCGCGTCCGAATCCATGGCTTTACTTCGAATAAAAGTACTTGTATTTACGGATCGTATAAACCATAGATAATGAAAATAGTAATAATTGATACTTATTCTGCGAGTTTATTCAGCGATCGGATAAAAGAATCGGATCTAAAAGAAAACAATGCCCGTGCCAGACACAGCCGTACGAACAAGGGACTGGGAGCGTTGAAAGAAAATGAGTCTGGCGGCCGACTTCGAGTCCAGACTTTCTTATTCTGGTGAAAATCTCTTACATTTGCAATATTGGCTTTTTTAGTTGACAGAGAGTCGCAGAAATATTCAAATAATTGGTAGAATTAGTTTAAAAAACGTAACTTCATTTCTAGAGCAGACAGGAGCAATTTACATGCATATTTTCGATTTTAAAGGGGAAAAAAGACAAAAGCATCCATTCACTAAAGCTAAGATTATCCTAAAATACTATTGAATATAAAGGACCTTTCACTAATATATTTCCCTTGCTCAATTGATTAAAGAATATGGGAAGACGGACCGCGAAGGAGTCTTAGAGCAGAGAAGATCCTTGAAACTTAGACCATTTTCGCCTCTATGTCCTGCGAGGGACCTTTCGGTATGCTCCATCCTTTGTAATAGAATGGCTGGCGATGTGGACGAAGAGGACTGAAAGAGCGACGATAGGGTTCTGTGTGGCGGCCAAGTCAGCATGGGAGAGCCTGCCAGCCACCCCGAGTCCTGGTGTCACAGCTGTTGGCAAGGGACACAGGCTTGGTGGGTTAAAAAAAGGCACTGAGCCAACGACACGGAACTCGCCCGTCTCTCAACAGATGGCGGCAGCGTGCACGCCGCCTTTTTGCACGTGCAGCGATGACCAACGCTTGTAGAGTTTTAACGGCGATTTTCTTGCAAAAGCCTTGCATCTTTAAAGGACGATAAGACTACGGATCTGCACTCTAGTAATAAATAAATCGTGGTTTCGAAACTCACAGTGGGAGGGAAATAAAATATAAGAGAGAAGGAAGCGAGTTATCATCTTTTTTTGTTTTTGTTTTTGTTTTCCAATTTCAGTCAGCAATGTTTTCTCAGCTTGTCATCAAAATCCAATGAACATTTCATTATCTCCACTATCAGATGCTGATAAGAATATCTGGAATTACTTCCTTCTTAATTAACACCAATGTTCTCTGCTTAAATTATTCGAGCTTAGAGTGATGTCACTGATAAGAGAGGATTTAAGAAAAAAAACAGTATTCCATTGGATGAAATGAATATTAATCGCATATAATCATAATAACTAGCTGGCCTGATAAGATGCGAGGCACAGAACACTCGCCTGTGCATCGTCCCTAAGACTACAGGCATATCTGAATACATGGAACATTTGTTTTGGTTTCCTGTCAGCTTAGAGAGAGAGCATTTTTTCCTCCCATTTGTTTGTCTCGGCCGACGCTGTTTGGCGCACACCCTGAGTTGGGTGGCAAATTATTGGTCGTAAATAACAAGATAGGCGGAGCTTCCGTGACGCGCATGTCTAAGCGTCCAATCAGCGCTCATATGCCGTGTCATAAACTACACACGCGCTGACGTCAACCAATGAGGAGCGTGCAGCCTTAGGCCGAGACAATTTATTGGACTGTTCAAAATTCTGACCCATCACTAGCGCTCCAGCCTTCAGCCAAACCCGGCAATTGAAGATTTATAGTAGAAATTTTAGTCTTGGGTACTCTGTATGGACGTGATGAGGACCAGTGCAGGCCAAGAGAGGCTTGCTTTTAGCATAAACAGCGCGTGGGCGTTACCTTGTGGTGAGATGAGGGGGAGGGGCTTAGCCAGGCCTACGCTACGTAAAAAGGGGCCGGGACTTTAATGATGGTTATATTTTCGAGAGCTTTATTTCACGACAGGTATATCCAGTACAGTCCTATGTTATTGAATACAACAGTATATGCATCATTCACAATTGATACAATTATCGTTTACATGACACTTGAACGAGAAAAAATCCCAATAGTATTACAAATAAACGAGTTGAGTCAGGCATGTCACTACCTCACGAACACTCACCATAAGCACATACTAGCTGCCTCCCAACACGGTTCTTATGGGAGAACTGTTGACACTTTATCCTCCAAATCTACTGACACAGGAGATCGTAGACTCTGTCAAAAAACGTTTTCCTGCTACGAGCGTGACTTGCGTGTTATCGCGACGCTAGTCCTAGGCCGGACAGGAGTGTTGGCAACGTTAACGGCGAGAGATGCGATCGTAGCCCATACTGACATTTGCGATCACGATGATTTCCCCGCAAACGTTTTTAGCCCAGGCTGCGCAGATGATGCGGACAGGTTTGCTGCCGATGGTCTTCAGGGACTCCTCGATGGGGCCGTCGCCACCGCACACACCGACGTCGTATGCCAGGGTTCCGCTTCCCGACACGCCCTCGTGGGTGCCGTTGTTGACACGGGGAGGGCTTCGTTAAGGGGTCAAGAGAGGGTGCAAATAAACGTTGTCATCGCACGCAAAGAAGGGCAAACCTGCGGAGTCCTAGGGGATGGAAGGCGCCCCTGTCCTCGTGTCACGTCTCCCCAGCAGTGTGATTGGTCACCAGAACATAATACACCGCCAGCGATCGTAGGCGCGGGAAAATCAAACCCTATGCAGACCCTCTCCCTCTCTTCCCTATCCCCCATCCCCTCCCACCCCCTTTCACTCTCGTATAGAGAAAAATCTGACAGACGGCATTGGTCAGTGTGTCGTATAATTCGTCACATAGACACCGTAATTGCGCGGGTGTGTATCTCATCCTCGGCTTTGCCTTGCGTCCCGCTGGAAAAAGGCTCAATACCGGGATGCTCATCTGGCTGCCAAAATCTCGCCAGTCGGGCCCAAGAGGTCAAAAGTTCGGCTAACTAGGAAAAAATAGTAATACAAAAGCGCCAAGTAATAAATGCACGTAAATGATAAAACTTATTGCTTGCACTGCCGGCACAACAAACTTGGCACCAGACACGGTTATGACAGGAAAGGGGGCCGTCTGAGGGGAGGAGGAAAGAGGGGGCGGTATGAGGGCTTGGGGGGGCTGGAAGCAGGTCAAATCAAGACCAGCAGTCAGAGAGAGTGACGAGGCGCATGCGACAGCGTCATCCAAAGAGTAAACGCTCACTTGCATCATCATACATCGGATTTACGATAGACTTGAGGAAGTAGGGGGCAAATTAAGAAGTTTTTGTTCCCATAATAGTGCATATTTTTTTTGTTTCCTTGTTTTTTTTTCTTTTATAATCGTACCACAAAGCGTGGAAGAGATATTACAATTTTAATTGCATATTAAAAAGTATCTTCCCTTCGCCAAGGGAAAAAAGGCTCTTAGATGGAGAGAGCTGGCAGACGTTGGCGCATTCTGACATGTATCAACCAGTGTCAACATCTGAACGTACGCAGTGTGCCAAATGCACCATTAGGCACGTACACGTCAGAAATAATTACTCCCTTCTGATATAAAAGACTCCGTTCTTGATTAATTATTTCCATCCCTTGTCTCATCCTTTTCACTTGCGACAAATTTCCACGATGAAAAAAAATGAAAATGAAAAATCGGGAACAAAATTTAACCTATTTAAAAACCCTTTACTGAAAAATATCTTCCGTGTCAGAAGCAATAACACGCTCAAGAAATTTACCAAAACACACTTATGGGGAAAAATCTAAACGTGATTAGCCAGAGGAGTCCTGTTAAATCTTCACGTGCTCGTAAAAGTCCCCCTCCTTCTTGTTAAACGCAGCCAGTCCGTAAATCATTAAACCCCGACGTGAACAAGGTACAGCGGGACACACCTGTAACACCGTTCACGAAGCCAAGGAAAACAACCCCAAAGACAAACGGAATGAACGAGCAAGCAAATACACGAGAAGCGAAATCGTTTACAATCTACAGAGGGATCCTTCAGCTCGCTATATATACACAGCCAGTCCCATGTTTTTCCCCGGATGGCACTGACTAATTTCGTCAGCAGGGAGCGATGCAACCTGCTTTTATGAGCTCAGAGAAATAGTGAACTCAAGTGTATACTTCACTAGCACAAGGTGTTTACAACGTGTAAAGTGATTCACTCTGTTTTCTTGGCCATGATGTTGTTGCATGTGGGTCAGGCAGATTAACTAATTAATTAAGGTCCAAAAGGTGCAGCTGATGAAAGCAAGGAAGACGTCACGGGGCCCGAGCTTAATTTTCTTTCGCCCCCCCCCACACCCCCTCTAAGGGCTTCCTCCCCTATGCTTAGGAAAAAAATGGGGGTCGGTATGTACGGATGACGAATAGTTTTTTTCCTTTTTTTTTCTTCTATAACTACTTGGCAGACCTCTGGATTCTATGGGAGTGCGTACTGT
>NC_091583.1:13166811-13169311 GCF_042767895.1 Penaeus vannamei | reverse complement strand
GTAATCAGATTCACAAAGCAAATGCGATTTTCCACTGCCTCCTTTTCGTGAGTTTTACTTTTTTTCTTTGTTTTCGATTCCTATCATTCCTTTTACTCCCATCTCTCCCTCTGCTCGTTCTTATTCCTTCTCGAAGAAAGAAAAAGGAGACTCAGCAATGCATTATCGTTCGTCATATTGACCAAGCCCCCTAAAGCAGCATATCGCATTTCGTTGCCTTGAAGAATATCGCTGTAGGTTATGGCCATTATTAGACAACAATATCAGCGATCTCCTTGCAAACGTCTGTGACTCACGCACGATCTCCTAAGACGTGTGATAAGGGGCGATTAGGGCCTGATAAAGGGAGACGGCATAACACACATTTCAAGGGATTATATTTCGGGTCAGTTCTTCTACCGCTATGGCGCCCTCGGGGAGACGAGGGAGGGTAACCCGAACTCGCGAATCCTGCCGTGGCATTTAGGAGTTATGTCCACTATGTCGACACTGTCATTATGGTGTTATATATTAGGGGGTTGGCATGGTGTGTACTGCAGGAGCTATTACGTGCTTGTCTAAAGTGTTGGGAGCATCTTCTGGGGTGCGAGTGTTGGTTGTTCTTTTCTAAAGCATAAGAAATGCGATGAAAGCGCTTATTTTTTTCTTTCTTTCTATTTCTACATTTTCTGAAATCCGTGTGCCTTTGTAGTTCTCGCGGTCTCTGCACAAACTAAGCTGTTTTATGGTAAGTGTAAATATAATTATACTATTACGGGTACTTGCAGTTCTCGCACTCTACAGTCACCAAATTGTTTTATAGCATGTGTAAATATAATCAAATTACAAGAGGTACTTCTCTCTGCCTCTACATCAACCAAAGTGTTTTATTGGTGTGCAAATATAATTATGCCATAAAGGGTACGAACCAACAAAATACAAACACGCAGACACACGCGCCCCCTCTAAATCTCGAAGCCAGACGCTAATGACAAAACCGTCCAGCTGGTACAGGACTCCGCTATGAAATGTCTAACGAAAACCAAAGTGTCTGTGGCTTGACGGGGAGGCATACATCCAAAGAATTAAGGTCAAGCCTGGGCGTAGTCGAGAGACGGTTTCTGCCACTGATCCCACACAAAATCAAGACGAGAGTAATCCTCGGGGACAGGAGTTCCTCACTGCCACGTCAGCGAAGAAAAGGACCCAAAACTCTTCAGCGATATTCAAAAACCCGGTTCTTCTTCTCCTTCGCTTGTATCCTTTACACTGCCCCATCCCCCTCCCCCTGTTTTGCCCTTTGGATTCGCAACGTCAACCTTTTGCTCGTGGCGAGAAAAAAAGGAAAAAATAAACAAACCGTACTGAAAAAAATTACAAGAAAAAAATGTCAGGCACAACCACAAAGATGGGACGACCTTACCATCTGACCTTTAGAGCTCTTGAAGTCTCTCTTTCTTTCTTTTTTCTCTTCTTTCTTTTCTGGAATACAAGACGGGGGCTCTTGTGTGTTGTCTGAGTTATGGGTCAGGCTTGGATAGATGCAAGAGTTACCTGCTTTATGGTTTGATATATTTACCATTTGTAGTGATGTGGAGTTGCATATGAATATAATTTTCTGCGAGACACGTGGAATGCGAAGAAGGTGATTTAATAGCCTCTCTTGGGGACTTGATGTCATTCCTATTCATGTAAATCACTCAGATGGAGATTACGTCACGCAGCGTGATATGACGTGAGCTAAACTTTATCAGTTGTATATGTTCTTTTTTTTTCTTCTCTCTCCCTTTTCCCTGTCCTTGGTAACGCTGTGCAGATGTTGAATTAAAGCGAGGATAAGGGTTACTTATGAGACACGATGTACAATATGGTTCCTTTCCTGGGTGACGTGGGCGGTCGACATCACAGAGGGGAAGTAGAGGAGTAAGGATAGGGATGGGAAGGGGGTCCTATCCCTATCTCTATCCTTCTAGGTTGTGTTCGGACCTTCATAATCATCCTCTTTCTGGTGATTCTCTTCTTTCTCTCTCTTTCTGTATGTTTCTGTCTCTCTCTCTCTTGGTCTTTTTTTGATGTCTATCCTGCTCTCTCCCCCTTTCTTTCTTTCTTTTCTCTCTCTCTCTCTCTCTCTCTCTTTCTCTCTCTCTCTCTCTCTCTCTCTCTCTCTCTCTCTCTCTCTCTCTCTCTCTCTCTCTCTCTCTCTCTCTCGCGTTTTGATAACAAAATAAAAGTTTTCTTTAAGATTAAATTTTATTTCACATAAACAATTTACTTGAAATATATTTTCGCTCAATTACTCCACACCCTAAACAAAAGCCAGCATTAGAGAACAGAGAGACGACACTGAGGCCATCTCTGGGCTGTTTTGTGAACTATGGGTTAGTCAGTTCACATGAGCTATTTCGGGAAAAAGAAAAAGAAAAAAGTATATATGATTTTCACTTTTTTCCCATTTATTTTTTTCCAATTTTAATTTAGGGTGTACTCGATATATGTATATTTTCTTCGAATCACGTTACTA
>NC_091583.1:13154311-13159311 GCF_042767895.1 Penaeus vannamei | reverse complement strand
TGGGCGTTTGACCCCGATCCTGTTACCAAGTAAGATATCGGACCGGCGACCCTCTAACACCCCGCCCTTGCGCCCCTGGGACCTCATCAGGGGATCCGATCGCGTTTCTAACGTGCCAACTTTGACTCCAATCTCCCCCGATCCCCTTTGCCCGAACTCCATCTCTCGTACGACTGCCGGAGGGGGGAGGGGGGTCGCTGTATCGAGAGCGCGGCCGTCTGCTGTAAGAGGCGGTCCGTGTCTAACAAGAGAGTACACAATAAACCTGGCATATCAATTCAAAAGGGAGGCCCTCGTGCCAAGCCCTCGCGACGCCGTGTGGAATCCCGGAGAAAAGATGAACAGCCTTGTATTAACAGGTGCCACAAGACCACAGGAATGTTCTTCTTTTTATTTATTTCTGAGTTCGAGATAAGTCAACCCGGAGTCGCAGGGTGTGTCGACCTGACCCCTTTCACGTGTCTTCCCCCATCTTCGGCCCCTCCCCCCTCCTCGCCCAAGTCCGTCTCGTCCGTCCGCCCACTACTCTCGGCCCCCCTCCCCCTCCCCCTACCTGTCTACCACACTCACCCGGCTTCCATCAGCACGAAGCTGATATTGACTCGAGGAAAAAATAGAGTATGGGATGTGATATGTCGCTCTCGCTCTGTAATCCTGATGAAAAAAGGTGTAAAGCTACGTCAGTCCTCGGCTTTTTTCCTCGGTGTTGTGTTGACTTTGTCGGCCTTAGACATACTGCACCTGCGCTCGATTGGTGATGAGCTTCCAGAGCAGTCTACTAAAGAAAATAATATAGGATAGTTCATGAACAATTACCGAAATCCCTAGCATGAGACTATCCCAAGAGAAGCACCTATCTGAACATTCTATTACTCGTGTTTATCATTTCTGCTATATTTTTGGCATCCTCTTTTTTTCAACGGCGGGAGTTACCACTAATTATTTTTTCTCAAAAATTCCTCTATACTTCGGTTAAATCAGTATATTTTCTTAATCAGAGCAGCGCACAAGTTTTAGAGAGTTTTTTATCTTCATTTACACTAAGCGTCTCCCAGCTAGCCTCTAACACTAATTAATAAAGTAATTTAACTTGAGGGAAAAGCTTGAGCGGCCAAGAATGGGCCTAAACCACGCCCCCCAACGGCCTTGCTGACGCTGATTGGCCGGCGTCCAGAAGAGGTTGCAACACCTTACCACATGCCACATTTAGGTCACATATTTTCCCATGATCGGTTCTTTTCCTGTCTTACGCCGCTCTTTATCTGAAAGGATACCGTTCGTAAATTCTCTAATCACTGAGTGAATCCTAGTATACCTGACAATACAATAATAAAAGACTATAGATCCAGGTTAAAAGCTTGTAAGATATCGCAGTCAAAACATTCTTGGGTAGTTTCAAATCTCCCAGAAAGAGCATCCCAAGAACACAAGTCTAGCATTGCGAAAAGATGAATGGACTTCTGCAAGTGTGCGTGAGCTATTGAAAGCGTCCTCCCTGCTTGTCAAGGTCAGAGCACCTGTCGGCACCTTTCGAAGCCTGGCAAATACCCTCCTATTATTGCTTCTTCCCACGTAAATGCCTTCTTCTTTAATGAACCCCGAGTTAGCCCTTATAATATTGCTGATTGGTTTATTCTCTCGACTAAGCAACAAATTAGACACTCGGCCCATGGATTCTAATTTTATGCATATCTTTCACAGCCGCTGTCAAACAAGTCAATCTTCGTTCCTCTACAACTGCAATGGCCATTTTTAAAATTGGAATTTCTCCATACAATGTCGTTGTTGTCTGTTGCATAATATGACTCACCATGCTGGCTATGCATAGACTAAACATTCACAGATATTCCCTTTTATGTGATGGAAGAATGTCCCAGTTTAATATCAGAGTCTACACTGATTACCTCTGTGTACCCTCCTGTCACCGCACTCTTAACAGAGAGTAAACATATGTAAACACGTACGTTGCAGTCACAAGCTGATGACAGATATTACGTTTTAACCGTGAGCAATTTTACTTATTAGTAATTTTAGAACTCTAACATTTAACCAACGAACATGTCCAAATCCGTTCTGTTTTCTTTTGTTGCGTTTATAACCAGTATTAAGTTGTTAGTTATTCCTGTCTAAAAAAGATAAGAATAATTTCATCCCAACAATCTGTGCTATCATTTAATATTAAGGTAACCACTGATATTTTTTTGTTATTTTCCGTGTTTTACTTATTTTTATCATCGTTACTAGGGGTATTGTATCGGCAAACAGTATCATTACCAGTAATTCACAAGATAACTCATAATCAATTAATTATTATAATTATCATTATTTTTATTGACGTTGTCATTATGATTATTATCTTTGTTAATATTACCATTATTTTCATTACTGTTTTTCTTATTATCATTTTAAAACTGTAATTATTGTCATAATTTCAAATCATCTTCAAAATTGGTATAATTATTTGTTATCACTATTATCATCTTTATTATCAATCTTACTTTTATTCTTACTATAATTATGAATATTATTGTGACTGCTATTCTAGTGATGATTATTATTACCATTTTTATCATCAATGTTAGCTTTACTATTGCTATTATTATTACTGTTACGTAAATTGTTGTATGGACGTTTTGATTATCAATATTTCTTATACTGAAATATAAGTAATAATCATTATTATAATAACAATCAGATTAATAATCATAATTATTTCATATATCATTGTTATTATTAATCCTTTTCTTATTCTTATTCTCATCCTTTTTTTTTACTACTACTACAGCTACTACTAGTAGTGGTAATATTTTTATTATTATCAGTATTATTGTTACCATCATGGTCATTATTATAACGTTTATAGACGCTGTTAATATAATGGTGATTATACTTACAAAGAAAATAAATTATAATAATAAGTAAATCTTTATTATCATTTTTGTTTTTCCCGTCATTATTGCAACTTTCATTATCATTGCTATTATCCTATTTTTTATCATTATTACAACAATACTTATGATGATAATCGTCATCATCATAAAATTAACAATACTACTAATAATAATGATACATCTAATCATAGCATTAGTAATAATAATAATAATAATAATAATAATAATAATAATTATAATAATGATAAAGATAATTGAAGTAATACTACTACTAATAATGTTAACAATAAGAATAACAATAACAATGATAATAATAATAATAATAATAATAATAATAATAACAATAATGTTAATACAAATATGAATAATAATAATTATAATGATAATAACAATAATGATAATGAAAATAATGATAACAATAATAGTAATAATATTTATCATATTGTGAGTAATAAATATAATCTTAATAACCATAATAATTCCATAATAATTACTATAATTACTATCACTGTCATCTTTTCATCATTATTTTTATTAGATCTATGATTATCATCATTGTTATTATTTTCATTTTCATTTATCACCATCACTGCCACTTTATCACTATTACCTTTATCATTATCTTCATTACTCTTATCATATCACTATTATTTCATTATTATCATTATCATTACTATTATTATTATCATCACCATCACAATTATAATAATTATTAGTATTATTTTATTTTGCCAATTAATATAATTATCATCATCATTGTTGAAATATTTATTAGCATTGTCATAATAACTAGTAAAAATTAGTAGTATTTTTATAATGATACTAATTTTGATCAATATTATTTTCATTACTATTATTATTGCTGTATTTATCGTTATTACTATGGTTATTATTATTATGATTATTATTATTATCACTGCTCTTATTATTATTATTATTATTATTATTATCGTTATTATTATTATTATTATTATTATTATTATTATTATTATTATTATTATCATTATTATTATTATTGATACCCTTACCATTATGATTGCTCACTACTACTATTATTATCATTCTTACAATAATTATCAGTTATTATCATCATTATTATCATCACTATTAATATTATTATCATCATTCATTATTACAACTAGTACAATTATTACCATTACTATCGTTATTGTTACTGTTATCATTAATACTATTGATATTATCCTTACTATCATTTTTGTTGTGATCCCACTACTATCATTAGCATTATTATTATTAATATCATTATAGTATTATAGTACCAATATCATCATGCCCATCATCATCATACTAATTATAAATGTTATTATTAGAAGTAGTTCCCGTAGTAATGTTAACATTATTATTATAAAATTTAAGATAAAGATGAATATGAATATCATCGTTATGAGTACTTTCATTATCAACAAAAATGATGATAATGACAAAGGTAACGAAAATAATAAGGGTTATGATAATAACTACCATTACTATTATTGATATATTTTTTTAAAAATTAATTAAAATAATAACAAAAACATTTGTATTAATACTACTACTACTACTACTAATAATAATAATAATAGAAACAATAGCAATAATAGCTATGCTTATAATCATCACCATTAGACAGGATTCTCATCGCAATCATTATAGAAAAAATTACTTTGATAATATAGATATTGACAATGAAAGTAATGGTAAAAATAACGATAATAATAATAATACTGATAATAATAATAATACTGATAATAATAATAATACTGATAATAGTAATAATACCAATCATAAAATTGATAACTATGATAAAAATAAAGATAATGATAATAATCATAACAATAATAATTATAATAATAATATAATTATACTAATAATAAACACAATATCAATAATAACAATGATAATAGTAATGATAATAATAACAATGATCGTAATAATAACAACATTAATAACAGTAATAATAAAAATAACAATGAAGATAATGAAGATGATGATGATAAAAATTATAATTATAATGATGATAATGATAATAATAATTATAATGATAGTAATAATAATAATTATTATCATTATTATCATTATCATGACCATGATCATGATGATAATAATAAC
>NC_091583.1:13119311-13134311 GCF_042767895.1 Penaeus vannamei | reverse complement strand
TTTTCGTGAAATAAGCAACAGTGATATTCTGCCGCGTCACATCTGGTTCACTCGGGGCATGGAAGTTAAAGGAAAATTTTACTGGATTCGTTGTATTCTAATCAAAGCGTAGTGCAATATACGTAAATTCATGTGCCTATGTAAATATATATATATATATATATATATATATATATATATATATATATATATATATATATATATATATATATATATATATATATATATACATGCATGCATATACAGACAGATATATGTCTGCTTGTTTCTGCAAACAGTCAACTTGTCCACGGAAATTTGTAATAATAACAATAATGATACTACTACGACTAATAATGATAATATTGGTAATAATAATGATACTGACGATAATAATAATATTGTTGCGTTAAAGGAGGATAAATTTATGTTTATTCTCCGTGATTGTAGCTTTTATTTTTTGTTTTCATGACAATGATAATTGGTGTTTGCCATTTACATTTCCATGATTATTATCCTCATCTTAGTGTCAGAAGTCATTGTTCTTGTTATTATTACATTATTATTATCATGAATATTATTATTATTATTATTACTATTATTATTATTACCATTCATAATAATATAATCATTGTTATTACTGTTATTTTCATTTCTATTATTATTATCATTATTATTATTATTATTATTATTATTATTATTATTATCATTATCCTTATCATTATTTTATTATTTTCATTAATATTATTATTTTTACTTTTATCATTATCATTATGATTTTTATCATATTCCTTGTCATCATTATTGTTAACATTAGTATTAATACTCTTATTATTATTATCATAATTATTATTAGTATTACTTCTACTATTACCACTACAACTATCACTGTCATTACTGCTGCTATTATCATCATTATTATTATCCTTATCATTACCATTTTCATTATATTATTGTGTTCACTATTATCATGATCATTTTTGCAATTACTATTGTCGATATAATGATTATAATCATTATTAGCATTACTAATATTATCATTATTATTATAATTGATATCATTATTATCATCATCACAGCTATTATTATTATCATTATTGATAATATCCTTATCATTGTCTTTATCATTAGTATCTTTTCTAATTGCACTGTTATTATCATTATTATCATTTTTCTTTTTCTTATTACTTGCAGCACTAATTTTATTATTATTATTATTATTATCATTATTATTATTATTATTATTATTATTATTATTATTATTATCACTACTATTACTAAATATCCTTTCTATCATTGAATTATAATTCATATTATTACTATCATCATTACTATTATTATTATTGTTATTATTATTATCATTATGATTATTGTTATAATTATTATTATCATTATTATCATTATCACTACCATCATCAGGAATACCATTGTTATTATAATATTATCAGTATTATCAATATTCCTATTATCGTTTTATCATCACTGTGTGTGTGTGTGTGTGTGTGTGTGTGTGTGTGTGTGTGTGTGTGTGTGTGTGTGTGTGTGTGTGTGTGTGTGTGTGTGTGTGTGTGTGTGTGTACACACACACATCAATGGATTTGGGAATTACGAGCGAAGGAGACGGTGTGATGCAACTGAAAGAGATGATGAGAAACAGCATTTTTACAGAAGGGAGGTGCGTTCTACCCTTTTTAAGTGTCTGTATCTGTATATGTATCTGTATATATATACACGATTGTGTGTATGTGTGTCTTCAATATTTTTTGTTTTGTTTCCTTCAACATTGCTATCATTATGGTTATCATTATTATTGTTATTATTATCATTATTATTTTTTTCATAGCAATATTATCATTAGTAGTAGTAGTAGCTACTATTATCATTATCAAAATATTTTTTCTGATCATTAATATCAGCATTGTTATTGTATTATTATTGGCAAGTTATTCACATTGTAACTTTTAACATCTTTGTTATTATTTTCATTATCACTTTCATTATCAATATCATCATAAACATTTTAATGCTAACTGTGTCATTTATTGTTATCATAATCCTTATTATTGTTTCTATCATGGATTTTATGATCATTATTATGATTTTCTACACTATCATTTGTTATCATTATTATTGTTATTGCAATTACTATGATCATTATCATTGTTGTTCTTATTATCATTATTAGCATCATCATTACAATTATAATATCATCCATACAATTGTAATAAACATCATCATCACCATCATTATGATTATCATACTTTTTCCAATATTAGTATCATCATTATCATGAGGGTTGTGAACTGCATGATCATGATCATGTTTATTATTACAATTGTTATCATCATCATTCTAATCATTAGTATCATCATTAGTGTTATGAATCTCATTATTACTATTATTACCATCATTAATCATTAATAGCTATGATTACTTTTATCATTATTATTATCATAATTATCATCATTATCAGTGTTACTAATACTGTCATCATTATCAGCAGTACTATCATTATTACTATTATTATTATCATTACTATCATCAGCATCAATATCATTATTACTATTATTATTAACATTGTCATCTGTAATTGTTACCGTTATTATTATCATCATTTGCATATTTTCTAGTATTTTGCTTGATATTCAGATGTTTTTATTTGTTAATGATTTTCAGTTTAATAATTTCCATTGTCATTCCCCAGTTACCTATTACCTATTTGCATCATTATGCGTCTAGAGTTATATTATATAGTTATATTGTACCTAAAGCCAATCCGTTATAATGTTTATAATGTATAGTGATGTATCTAAAATCAATCTTGATAATTATCATCAACTAATCAATTAATAGAAATCCCCGGCAATAAAGGAATCGTTATAAAATCACTATTCATTAATAATTATTATATATTGTCAGTAAATGTATTAATTGCGCAGTAAAGCTATCTAGGAAAATTGGTGATATATTTCAGACTTGATGTCATATATATAGTGCGAATATATCATAAATATATCATAAATGTAATTTGTAACAAATTAGGGCAAAGGGTAACCATTGTCACCTGCCCTTTTCAGGTGTTGTTTTCAGTTTGTTTTTGTTGTTGTTTGCAATATTAGTATCATCATCACTACACTGTCACTATTATCATTATAAGTCAAATATTATTATCATCCTTAAGACCATCACTAAATTACAATGGTGGTAAATTTGGCTGTTATTATTTGTACCATCGGAATAATCATCACTTGTTATCAATCTGATATCTAAGAATAAATATGCTTCGAGTCCCAATAATCATAACCACAGTTACGATTTGCCTATATAATACCCCCCCCCCCCCCCAAAAAAAAAAAAAAAAATCACTGTCTAGGATAACGCTTATTAGATAAACAAGCGGTAATGAGTAATCCATTGAAATAGTAAAGGAAAATGCAAATAATAATAACAAAAATAAGAATGGAAATAAAAAGACACCGGAAGCTCCAGCGCCATTCATTCACCGCGACGCCGGAAGGAGAGCAAAGGTAGGGGAGGGGGGATGAGGGGGAAGAGGTAGGGGGGGGGGGTTAGAGGAGGAATAGGGGGAGGGGAAAGGGGGAAGGGAGCATGGGAAGGGGTGTGGGAGGGAAGGCAGGGAGAAAGGAGGGGGAAGAGGGCAGGTGAGAAGGAAGGGGGTAGGGGGGGCATAGGATGGGAAGGGGAAGAAGGGGGGGTGCGAGGAAAAACGGTAGGGGGGGGAGGGAAAGGGGTCAGGATAAGGGAGGGGAAAGGAGAGGGGGAGGGGGCTAGTGAGAGGGAAAGGGGTAGGGGCAGGGGAAGGAGAGAGAGAGAAGGGGGATTTCCCTCTTAAAACTAGCGCTAATGAGGCGCTAAAGAAGTGCCATAAAACACCAATAAAAATCCTGGAGTGTACAAATATGGGGGGAAGGGGGAGGGAGGGTGGGGGGAGGTTCACGTCCTGCTCCTCCGCCTTCTCTTCGCTCCTGTTGCAATATCATGCACATTAACTCATCGAAAGGATCCGGCGATTGTTTCGTGATCCTCGCCGGCGCTTCCTCCCCCCTTCCCCCCCTCCCCCTCCTCCCCCAACACCCTCTTTCGATCTCGGAGGAAGCTTTTGAAAAACGCTAACAAAACATTTGAGTACATTCTTTGTTATTTTTTTCTTGCTTTCTCTCTCTCCTTGGCCCCTATACCTCCCTCCTCTCCTATCCCCTCTCCCCTCCTACGACCCCTCCTTCCTATCCCCTTCCCCCATCTTACGAACCCTCCTCCCCTATCCCCTCCCCCATTCTACGACTCCTTCTCCCTATCCCCTCCCCCCATCCTACAACCCCTCCTCCCCCCCACCAGCAAGCCCTCCTCCCCTATCCCCTCCCCCCTCCAACAACCCCTTCTCCCTATCCCCTCCCCCCTCCTACACTCCCATTCATCCCCCATCCCCTCCCCCCTTCCTACGACCCCTCCCTACCCTCCCCCCACCCCCGCCGGTTTTCACGAGCTGGCAAGAGTTTACTTTATGGTTGTTTCATTGCTGCGTTATGGTGATTCTCGATGTTCTGGGTGATATAGATGTCATATTTGTGATTTATATCTTCACCCGAGGCTAGCGTTTCCTGCTTCTTTCTCCCTCTCCCTCCCCCTCCCCCCTCAACCCCTTCCCTTCCTCTCCCACCCCCATACATTTACCTTTTTAATTTTTCTATCTGAATCTACCATTTCTTTCGACCTTTTTTTTTTTTTTTTGGTTCCTCCAGCTGAGTGTGATCTAATAGCCGGTAGTTATTTAGGGGGGGGGAGAGAGAGAGAGAGAGAGAGAGAGAGAGAGAGAGAGAGAGAGAGAGAGAGAGAGAGAGAGAGAGAGAGAGAGAGAGAGAGAGAGAGAGAGAGAGAGAGAAGGGGTGGGGGGAGGGGGCAGACTAGGAGAATAAGAGCAAAGAAGATTCATGCACTTAAACGGAATCATCTCTTTTTGCATTCTTTCTCGGTTCTTTTCTCTCGCTATGCAAATACATTTACTGTGATTTTCTCGGAATTACCCAAAAGATCCAGATGTTTATACTACTCAGTTCCTTATTCTTCTTCAAATATACCAATCCATCATAACACTGTCTCAGCTCAGCGTCTAAGAGTCAAAGAGTCGCAACACAATTAATCACACATAAAATGTCATAAGATTTATGACGGCAGTATACCGAGATTTTCATCACTGAACCAAGACAATTAACAGTTTAAGAGAGCGTAAACGTCGGCCACCCACCCATCCTCTCTCTTCCAAATTATTTACCGTTTTCCTTAAGGTCTCTTCACTTTCAACGCCATAGAAAACGGGAATAAGTCGATATCTTGGAATGCCATTAAGTTTAATCGCCTGTGTGACCGAAAAAAAAAACTTGCAGGACCTTTATATTCTGCATGTAGGTTGGGATCGGGTCTAAGCCTGGAAATCGTATCAAAAGGTGTGTGTTTTTTTTCCACTGAGAGCTGTTAAGACACATATCTGAGACAACGAACCACTTGGAGAAGTCGTGCAAAAGAAGAGCACGCGCCTGGTGACGATATACTAGGATTAATTTTGCATTATCTTGTCTTTACTCATATTACATTTTAACACCACCGCAGTACATGTTCGTGAACCACGCGGGATTATGGAAATGAGTCGAAACTACCAATTACAAACGTCAGAGTAAGAAGGCCAGTATACGTTTACAGACACACGAACATATGACTCCTTTTCGAGCAGACGAAGGCCGGGAATAAGTTCAGCCACGTGTGTTAATATCGACCTCGTGTTATTGTGCCGACGTCGCCTGGGTTACGGATCAGTACTTGCGTGCACCTGCTAGTTCAAGAATTACCTATTCAGATCGATTTTTCTTTTTTTATATGAAGGGCGATGAAAAATGATAGAATTTCCTTGAGCAACCCGATTCTTTTTTTCTTCTTTTTTTTTAGCTCCCTTTTTCCGCCCTTCCCCTACCCAGCCCTCTCCTTTAAACTATAATCCACAGAAGGAAAGTTGGGGTCCGGGGGTTATTGCACTGAAGTTGGTGATAAGTTTAGCATAGAAATGGCCGTACATTCGGGATCTGGGGGGTAGTCTTTTAAAAAGCAAATTACACGATGAAACTGATGAAGAGTGTGTATTTTTGTTTTATCTCAGCGCTCTGGGTTATGTCTTGAATTCTAATAATTTTGTATACACTCTGGATACAGACGCAATAGCAACGCTTCAAGAACTATTGATAGGGGCTGTACATCCATTTACATATGTCAATGAGTAAATATATGCGAAGGGGAGCAGCTGAATGGTGAAATACGACGGGGAAAATATATGCATGATGTACATTACATGGGCAAATGGATACACCGACTGCCAAATAAACACTATTTATTTCTACGTTTACATATATCCTAGTTCCAAACAACAACAAATAAGGTGTTCTAGCAACGAAACTCACCAGCGTGTTGACAAGGTCTCGGAACAAATAACCTTCATAGGAACCCGAAAAAAGTGATCCATTTAAGGAAGGAAATATGCATATTTTCCTGTAAAGAGATCGAGTATCTGGGTTAAGAGGAATTCGCAGGTAAAACAGGTCGAACTATGTGTTTAATTACGAATCAAAAGGAAGCGACGGGAAATGTCACACCTGCAAACCCCGCCCCCTTCTGATACGATAGATAAGCAGTCCGCGACGGAATGCTAAACAAAGGACCTTATCTCACCAGGTTTTGTATTTCGCGAAGGTTCCGTTGATTAATGAAGATCGTTATACATGTAGCTGATACGGGATTATGTCAATGGATTTGGGAATTACGAGCGAAGGAGACGGTGTGATGCAACTAAAAATGATTATGTGAAACAGCTTTCTACAGAAGGGAGGTCCGTTTTACCCTTTTTAAGTGTCTGTATCTCTCTTTCTCTTTCTCTCTCTCTTCCCTTCCTCTCCCTCCTCTCCCCCTCTCCCTCTTCTACCCCCCCCCCCTCTCTCTCTCTCCGTCTCTTCCATTTCATACATACGAATTTCCATTCAGTATAATTTCTACCATACTTTTTCTTTCTTTTCTTGTCCAGCAATTTTCAACAACCAGAAACCACACGCGGCCCAAGGTTTTTGATCTTCAGTAGAACCTCCGTCCTCGTTAAAAGCACACACCCAATCATTAGCCAACCGTATTATAATGAGGTGTCGCATGATTATGATGTCAGGGAGGTTTTACTCGCGACTGACACAACTCTGTAACTTGGGAGTCGCTTTTCAAAGGGGTTTAGGAGCGTGTGGACAGAAATTAAGGAAACCATTTTGTCTTTGCCTTTTCTGCAGAGGCTCGCCCCCTTTAATTATCTTTATTTCTTCTTTAATATATTTTTTAATTGTTTATGTTTTTTTGCATTATTTGATTGTAAGGCTATAGCTTTATTTCTAAGATTATTTCTGTCCTTTCATCCTTACTTGCTATTTCTTAAGTTATTTGCGAGTAAAATGTTTATATTTCAGTATTTCGGTTTCATTTCTTCATCATCAACTACAGTCTCATTCATATTGGTAATATACTTGCTTCTATTTATTTATTATCTATTCATTATTTTATTTATTTACAATCATTCATTTGTTATTTTATCTATTTATTTACTTATCATTATTATCATTATCATTATTATTTTAGATTTCCGATTTCTAGTTTTAATAAATTCAAACTCGAACGACAAGATCACATCCACTTATATTCCATAATGACATCATTTCCTATTTCTGATCTTGAGCTTCGTTGCAAATTCTGCTGAGTCATGTTCATGTCATATTTCAGATCTTCCCGACATTAATTTTCTCTGGACTTCAGACGCCTCCCGCTCCCCTCTTTCCAAATAAACAAATCCTCGCCAATATTAGGAAACACGAAGAAGACAAAAAATATATAAATGATATACTGAGCCTCTCCAACGCCAGAGCAAATCATAGCTATCCCAGGAGATCATAAACTGGCTCGCTTTAGGATCAATTTAGGATGGGGCATGGGCTTCTCCTGCCATTATTATTCAAGTTCATTAAGTAATCTGGCTGGGGCGTGTGGCGTGGGGAAGGGAAGAAGATGCAGAGTGTAAGGAGGGAGGGAGGGAGGGTCCAAGGGATAGGAAGGGTGGAGGGCCAGGGTAAGAATTGAGGGGGGTGGGGGGGAGTTAGGGCTTGGAAAGGGGGGAGGGTGTAGGGTGGAGGGCCATGACTACCAGTGCCCAATATTTTCCCAACGTTACGAGACCTGCAGTGCATTTTTGGGTATTACGATACAAGCTAAATTCAGATTCCAAGCTCGAATGGGCAATTTTCCCATCTTGTACAAGGCTGTGGCGTGGCTCTCCCAGAACCATGATTAAGTTATCCCAATTATAGAGGCATACAGGACACTTCCTCCCCCCCTCCCCCCCTGCTTGGATCTATAATTAAATGTCATTTTCTTCGTGCTCCTCCAGTAACTCATGCAGGCAAGGTATGTAAATTTCTCTATTAAGCTTGGCCTCGGGAATATACCTTCGCATTTCTACATTTTGCTAAGGTACTGAAATTCTCCTTTTCTCGTGGGTGGGAGGGGGGTGGGGGGTGCTCATCAATTAGGATTTTTTCCCCTCAAAGAAGCACCGGCTTTAGGTTCAAGAGAGTTCAAGCAGGCGGATATGCAACGTGGTTAATTGAAGCAGGATCTTGCACTTCATCAAATGCAAAATAATATTATTTTACTCTTCATAAACCGAGTCGCCGCCAAACCTTATGTGGTTTTAAGAACATTTAATGCTAATATGATGTGATTTCTTTGTTGCTAAATAATATACTTATATTTTTTCTACATCCCATGAGCAAAATTACGAGCTTACAAAGGCGATATATATTATGCTTCTTAGATATTGTTCATGAGTTTGAAGAAGAAAAAATTATCTATTGATATGTATAGATTTTTTCGTATTTAACATTCATAATGCTAATAAAAGGTTAAGAAATTTCCCCTTATAATTTTGAGTTTTATATTTTTCGTATTTTATTGGGTTCCTCAATATTGTATCATAATCATCAGCATTACCATCACCATCACCATCATTATCTGAGGCTATATATCTAATCTAATTACCAAACAAGACGTACTTTCCCCTCGACCTTTTTCTGGCCACTTCCCGTTCTCTCGGACCTACTAAAGGTTAAGCACGTCAAAGAAAACGTCACAAGAAAGCTTGATTTAAGCCGCATGTGTCTCGCACCTGATGCCTCGTCTCTCAGCCTTATCTCCTGATCTTTATAGGAGTCTTGTCACAACAAAGTCCCTGATCGAGTGTCTCTAACGCGTCCCTTCTTGTGGTTGTCCTGAGGTCGCCAGGCAAATCCTAGTGCTTGTCTCGAAAGCAATGCCGTGCGTGGTTTACGAATGTTTACGGCAATCTGAAAGGCCCAAAAAAGAAGAGCGAAGTGCGCCTTGGGAGGACATTAGCACGGCGATTGATCTGCTAAAAGGAGGCAGGCAGCGTGCATATGCGTGGTCTCCCCCCCCCCCCTCTTTTTTCCTTCTTCCTTTTTTGAGACAAAGAAAAACATCTTGAGCGTTAATAACATCACCTTCTCGAGTTCCATCTAGTTCACGTCCACCCACGTCTTCTCTTGTAATCTCTCTTAGACATACCTTTCCATTATTTATTCTACAAACATAATGCCATGTTCGAAATTTTAATTATCATCCTGATTATATTCTTTGATGCTAAATTGACTTCTATTTGTAATCAGAGCTTCTGCAAAGGTTACTGCAACACGCAACTTTCAGAGAGCAATTCGTCAAGAGGTAGAGAGTAAGGTGGATTAAGAAAGAGATGGAGTGACTCATACGATATACAGCACAGAGAGAGGAAGATTGATATATATATATATATATATATATATATATATATATATATATAGAGAGAGAGAGAGAGAGAGAGAGAGAGAGAGAGAGAAAGAGAGAAAGAGAGAGAGAGAGAGAGAGAGAAGGGGGGAGTGTGAATTATGACAGAAAGAGAGTGGAAAGAGAATGTGAGAGAAAAAGAGGACAGAGAGAGAGAGAGAGAGAGAGAGAGAGACAGACAAATACAAAAATAAGCAAACGGACCGACAGACACAGGGAGAGAAAAGAGAGAAGTGGAAAGAGTGAAAAGTCAGAGAGAGACAAACAGCGGCGCGAGCAAAAGAGGAAGAGAGAGGAAGGTTGAGGGAAGAAGAGGGTAGGGGAGAGGCGGGGGGGGGGGGGGGGGGGTTCCGCAGGACAGAGCGTGCAAAAGGGAACGTGTTGGGAATATCCAAGTATCCAATATCCCGAACAAATCTGTTCAGTCGCCGGGTAACCCAAGTTTATGAGATATTTTCGTCTCATTTCCCGTAATACAGATGATGGATAAAGTGTGAATGAACGCCAACATAGCTTATATCTCACACCCTTCTCCCCTTCGATACCTTCTCGTGTACAAGCCTTACAAAAGTCTTCAGGCATTACGGGTTGTAGTTTGATATAGTACAGCAGCTGGTGCGGCGCCAAATTTAAAGAATGAAAAAAAAGAGAAGTAAAAAAAAAAAAAAGGGTAATGATGGAAAACTTAATATATGATTCTCAGGGTACCGATCTACGTCAAAGGAAAATGTGTAATTCATTCTTTATGAAATGTTAACTTGATAACGAACCATCAAAGTTACTATTTTTGACGCAAACACCCACAGGCATGCTCTCACTCACTCTCTCTCTCTCTCTCTCTCTCTCTCTCTCTCTCTCTCTCTCTCTTCTCTCTCTCACTCTCTCTCTCACACTCACACACATCACACACACACACACACACACACACACACACACACACACACACACACACACACACACACACACACACACACACACACACGCACACGAACGTATGTACACACACACACACGTACAAATAGATGTCCATATACAGATATCTACATATACACATACAAATACTTGGACACATACAGAGACAGAGGCACTTAGAATGAATTTTCTAATCTAGTGGAAGATATTCTGCCGTGCCGATGCGCCAGGTGGCACTAAAGTAAACACGTTTTTTTTTTTTTTTTTTTTTTGAGGCAGAGGCGCTGATGGGGTGGAGGGGTACAGGGGGACGGGGGTGCTCATGGGGTGTGGGGTGAGAAAAGGGGGGGGTTTTTGGGAGAGGAGAGCAGCATAAGTGAGGGCCTGGAGGTTCTGTAAACAAAATCCTGTCAGAACGCGTTTGAGCCGAATCATTTAACGTTCCCTTATCTCAGCCGCTGCCAGCCCAGTCTGTGTGGCTGCTAGATGCCAGTCGCTGCTGTTTTTACGTTTTTTTCTTTGTTTTTGTATCTTTTTCTCTTCTCTCTCTCTCTCTCTCTCTCTCTCTCTCTCTCTCTCTCTCTCTCTCTCTCTCTCTCTCTCTCTCTCTCTCTCTCTCTCGTTTTAGTTTCTCTTCTCTCTCTCTCTCTTTCGTTTTAGCGTTTCTTCTCTCTCTCTCTCTCTCTCTCTCTCTCTCTCTCTCTCTCTCTCTCTCTCTCTCTCTCTCTCTCTCTCTCTCTTTCTGTTTTAGTTTCTTCTCTCTCTCTCTCTCTCTCTCTCTCTCTCTCTCTCTCTCTCTCTCTCTCTCTCTCTCTCTCTCTCTCTCTCTCTCTCTCCTTCTCTTACGTCAACGGATTTTTTCTCCACGTTTAATTTATCTTAATTATTTTAATTTGCTGAATTATCTCTCTACTTTATTGCTTCTCTTCATTACAGAAATTATTATCATTCTTTCTTTATCCTGACAGTTTTCCCCGAAACTTCTCACATTATTCATTTCTTTTTCTTTTTTCTTTTCTCTTTTTCCCAAATCTTTCACATTCGCATTATCCTCCTTTCCTTCTTCGGCACAATTCTCCTATTGAAAAAGCCTACTTCAGATTTCAGAACGGCTCTCCAAGGAATTTCAAATTTCGAGAAAAAGGGAAAAATATATATCACTTGACGAGGAAAAAAATGGGGGAGGGGCGGGGACTTTTCTGGATGTTTGCTAACAACCGCGAAACGAACCTCTTCCCTTCTCCGTGTAATTCAAGACCGAGAAGGTGGTGACATTTGCCGGTGTCTTCCGCTACGGCAGGTATCTTTAGCATCCGGCAAATCGCTATGCAAAGCCGGGGACCGCTACCTCACGCGCATTCTTCTCGAATTTCTAAGATGCAAGAGCACGGTGTAGCCTCCGACAAATAACAGGGGCGGAATCTTATCTACCATTTTCTCTCTCTTCTCTCTCCACTCGTCTCCTTCCGCTATCTCCTCTCCCCTTCTCCCTCATTTCCTTTGCTTTTTTGCCTCTCCTGTTTCGTCTCCCCTTCTTTTCTCCGATTCTTCCTCTTTCTCTTTTTCTCAATATTCCTCTCTTTCTCCCTCTCCCGCTTACTCTGCCTCTTCATCCCCTACTCCTCTCACCATACCCCCTCCCCCTCTCCCATTCCCACTCCCTCTATCTCTTCCCCCTCTCCCACTCCTGTCTCCATAACCCCCTCTACCCCCTCTCCTTTTCTGACATCCTCTTTTTTCTCCTGTCTCTCTCCCCTTCCCTTTTAACTCCGAGGGCATGCAGATAAAACTCGGCATTTGCGTAGAGGACTTTGGCTTTGGCACGACTCTCAAATAGGGGGTAAAAAGGACGCCGTTTCATAACTAATTCACCGTCACTGAGGAACAGGGGAAAGAGAAGCGATCTTTTTCCCCCGCGGTCCGTGAGGTTGTAAACAGAATCGCAAGAGGGGGAAAACCTCCGAAAGAAAAAAATAAACGAAGAAGAAAAAATTCAAATAACCCAGATAAAGAAAAATACGAAAGAAAGGGGGAAAGGAAACTAATAAAGGGATAAAAAGATAAGGAGGAAGGGGAGCAAGAAATAGCATATCCACGAGGACATATAAACCAGAAGGTACCGACAAAAAATCGTCACGATATAAAGGGGGGGAGGGGGTGGCCTTGTTAGGGGGGGGTGCAAGAAGTTTAGACATTGTCGGTGCTTCGGGAATCATTAAGAACGTGGCTAGTTGGGCCTATATTGCCCTTGGGGAAAGCTCAGCTGGGGGAAGGAGGGGGGTTGAGGGGTGAATGGATAGGGGGGAAGATCGTCGAGTCCTAACGGAGAGACGGGGAGACTGAGGCCCTCACGATGCCAAAGATTAATCAGGAGGTGCCAGGATCATAGGACGGACCAATCGCAAGATTAGAGCAAATAAGGGGAGAGGGATGGTCGATGTCGAGATTGGGCGAGGGGAGAGGCAGCAGCCTGAGGGTAAGAGAAGGGGAGAAGAGGAAATAAAGTAAAAGAGATGGAAAGCGAGAGAGGAAGAGAGAGACACTCGCACACATTCGCCAAGGGACAATAAAGAAGGAGTGTATAGAGAGGTGAGCCATTCTGTTTCCAAGCGAAGGAGGGATAGCAACATTAAAGCTCTTGCCTGAAATTTTCCCCTAAAAAATTGGGAAAAACAAAGACGGGAAAAAAAAGTTTCGACGCATTGTCTCTCAAGCGGAATGAATCGGAAGAGAAATTGCCCGTTTCCATCAGTGCCCCGACATTTTTTGGAAGTCAGTCCCAGGTCTTGCAGTCAGAATTACTTGCCCTTTCCTGCACGGGCGGGAGAGGAGAATAGAAATTGGCAATGCTGGAAAAATGGCGGCGGTAGAAGAATGAAGCTGCCAGGATAACGAGATAGACGCGAGAATGTGTGGAGATAGAGAGAGGGAGAGGGATAGCTCGGCCGAGAGAACTCTGCGGAATTTTTAACAAAAGGGATTCCCCGAGTTGAAGTTTTCTTGATTTTTTTTTATTTTGTATATCTTGTATATATTTGCGCAAAAATATATACACGACATTATATACATGCGCATAATTATATACGCAACTGTATGTATGTTTGGCAAGGATATGTTTTACACACACACGCTCAACATTTCTGTATATATATGCACACACGAACACACACACACATACATATTTATATACATACCTATATACATTTGCATACATATAACATATCCACACGCTAAAAGCAGAGACTGGAGTCCCACACGCGAGACAGCCTGCTGCTAATAAGGGGGCGACATAACAAGAGACGCAGAAAAGGGAATAGAGGGGGACGGCGATAGAGGGAAGGCTGAATACAGAGGGGAGGGGGGAGGGAGCGATAGGCCTCGGGGATTATTCTATTGCTAATGGTCCCTAGAAGGCCTATTTCTGCAGGCAAGTTTTGAATGGAAAGAGCCTGTTTTCGTCTGATTTCGTTGTTATCGTTGTTACTGGTCGAGTTGTTGGCGGAAATTTGTTACTGATGCTGTTAAGATTACTAATGGTTCATCTTTTTAATTTTTAGGCTTGGCATAATGTATTTTTTATCTATGATGATAAGACTACCTCTACTACAAATAAAGACAGTAAAATGATTATATTAATGAGAATAACAGTAGTTGTAGTAGTAACATTAATATCAATAACAACATAAACAACAATAGTAATAATGATGATAACCATTATTATAATAATAGTAGTAGCAATAATAATAATAGTGATAAATTCATAGGAGCAAAGAAATGACAATAACAATGATAACAGCAGCACCAGGAAAAATAATATTAACCATAATGATAACTGGTAAAAATAGCGAACGAAAGGAAAATTCAACAAAAACATCCATCTCAAGAAAAAAAGATAAAAATATATTCCCGCGAAACTATATGGAAACAGAAGACCTCATATGCACACGAGACGAGAGATGCAAAGAACAAGAAGAAAAAAAAGACAAAATTTTTCCTTTCTCTCCGGTCTAAGAAATAAAACAAAGCAACAGCGAAAAAATAAAAAAGAAGAGGAGGGGGGGGGGGGCGGTAGGGGAGAAGAGAGAGAGGGTGGAAGAAGAAAGAAAGAAAGAAAGAAAGAGTTCAAAACAACGACATTTGGGAAGACTCTGCAGGAAGGCGGAAATGGGACTGTTTGGAGCGGCC
>NC_091583.1:13104311-13111811 GCF_042767895.1 Penaeus vannamei | reverse complement strand
TTTTAGTTTACGGAATTATTTAAGTTTTTTAATTTGTTTGATCATGATATGCGTATGTTATTGATTGAGGTGTGGCTGATTCTAAACGGAGACTTTCTTATTGATTGCGTCATTGGTCCTCTATCGGTCAGGGGAGACCAAGGAAAAAAATTATTTGACATCATGCAGACGTCCTCTTTGCAACAGCTAGATTTTCTTCCTCCTAGAATCAGGTACATCTTGGGCTCACCCTTGGGAAGGTCATACTCAAGACGTGGGAGTTTTCCTGCGTGAACATGAGTCCTTTGTGTGAGGTGGGTGGGGGTTGCGTGGGGGGTGGGGGCTCTTAGCTTTGATTAAGTCCGCATGGTCAGGAGAGTCCCAGGATCCAACCCCCTTTATTAAGATGAGCTTCACGATAAGAACCTAAAGCTAGACCTGTACTTGATTTAATAATTCTTAGGCTTCACGAGGACTATTAAGACCTCCTCCTGTTTTACTACGCTACTGCCTGTCGCGTGGGTGGCCCCTGGACGGAGGGAGGGGGAGGGGACGGTAGGGAGGGTGGAGGGGGAAGCTTGCATGGATGAGGGGGGGGGGGGATCCTTCTGAAGGGTGGTCCTGTAAAACGTTTTTAGGAGGGGAGGGGGTGGGAGGGAGAGAGGGAGGGAGCGGTTTCGTTTAGGATATCAAGATTCGCTCGTCGTGTTTGGCTCCGCCGCTTTGACTAAACCGAAGTTCGCAATGGAGATCCGGATTGGCGCTAGAAAAACGCGATCCATTACACCTTTGTCTCTTATCAAGTTCCTCAGATAACCTTTTTTTCTCTCACTCTCAGACACATGCCGAGTAATCCTAGTTCCTTATCTGTTTAAGGCTGCTGTGTATGCTGCGCTGGGAGAGAGAGCCAGGCATTTCCCAAAGCTTTGGTAAAATTTATCTAGATACCAAACAGTATTGTGTTTTATATACACATTTATAAAATGTAATTATATATATGTATATCACACGCTACTTATATTCTTATATATTTATATATACATACACACACACACACACACACACACACACACACACACATATATATATATATATATATATATATATATATATATATATATATATATATATATATATATATATATATAGATATAGATATATGTATATATTTATATATATATTTATATATATAATATATATATATATATATATATATATATATATATATATATATATATATATAATATACATACATACATACATACATACATACATACATAGTGAGTGTGTGTGTGTGTGTGTGTGTGTGTGTGTGTGTGTGTGTGTGTGTGTGTGTGTGTGTGTGTGTGTGTGTGTGTGTGTGTGTGTGTGTGTGTGTGTGTGTGTGGAAAATATGACACCTATGTATTTATTCATTTAAAGCGTTTTTACAAATCAAGTCGTTGCTCCCTTAACAACAGAAAAAGCTATGCTAAATATAATTAATATATGCACACCTACACCCAAATTCTCCCTCACTATGTACGTGCTTCTATTCATGAACGTACGCATATGTCTGTGGTTTCAAGAGCCCAGCGTTCGCGTGTTGCATGTTTACTAATCCATAAGAATAATTAGATAATCAATGCTAATCTCCCTGACGTGACCACAGGTTGGGGGAGGCCAAGCCATGTGGCAGATCACTATATCGATTGTTGCCAATGGAAGGTACGCTGATAATCAATAGATAAGGACCTCTCGGTTGAAAATCGATGCTAGAGTGTCGAGAACTGGAAACGTTTTAAGTGAGAGAGAGAGAGAGAGAGAGAGAGAGAGAGAGAGAGAGAGAGAGAGAGAGAGAGAGAGAGAGAGAGAGAGAGAGAGAGAGAGAGAGAGAGAGAATGGCATACAGCCAGAAACAGACAGAAGGAAAGAGGAAGGTATACATACACGGACAGAGAGAGAGAGAGAGAGAGAGAGAGAGAGAGAGAGAGAGAGAGAGAGAGAGAGAGAGAGAGAGAGAGAGAGAGAGAGAGAGAGAGAGAGAGAATGACAAACAGGTGGAAGAAAAGAGGCAGATAGAGATACACGGATAGAGAAAGAGGCAGAGAGGGGGAGAGAGAAAGAGAGAAATAAAAATGCAAAGCAGCTATACTTATTAGGTGTGTGCTATGCATAAGCAATAAGATGTAAACAAAGGTCTTTATTTCTTCAAAAGATTATCATGGTAACTTCAAAAGGAGATACAAAGAAGGGAAGAGAGTGAAGAAGAAACGAAGGTGAAGAAGACAAAAACAAATGAAGAAAGAGACGATGACGTAGACGAAGGGGAAGAAGAAAAAATAATAAAGAAAAAAAAGGAAGATAACACGAAAAGAAGAGATAACAAGGCGGTCATCAGGCAGAGCAAAGAGACGATCGCGCCTGCCCGCCCATGCATAAAATAACCCCTTGCTCCCTCCCGTGACGAAAGCCTAGGTCCTTCGCACGCCCAAGATGCCAACAACCGGTCTACCCCCCTCCCCCTCTCCTCCCCCCTTCTCCCTGAGACTCCTACCCCCCCTAACTAAGCCCCCTTCCGCCCTCCCCCTCCCCACGTTCCACCCCCGCCCCCCTATCCAACGTGGACGAAACATCTGCTTGCTTCAGTCATTCGCGAGGCCGTGTTTCTTCGGTCGTTTTATGTCCCAGGTTTGTGCGTGGATTGTTTACATATCGTGATAAAAACTGTAGAATTAATTGTTCAAGATTTGAATTGGTTCTATTTGATTATGATTGGAAAGAGAAGCACAAAAGGGGGGAAAAGTGACATGATTTAGGCATACCATAGATTTATGTGCCTGTCAACCATACGCTGATGATGAACAAGCAAGGATTAACATTGAAAAGACAGCTGCATGGTCTGCATGGTGAGAGACCAGTCATGCTAAAATATTGATCCTTGTATCTCGTTTCCTCGCAAGCCTGGCTAATATAAAGAATTAGGAATGCAACCGGATTGCAAAGCAAAGATTTCCCGTGAGCTGTTCCTTTTAGAAATGACGTAACTTCTATTCAGTTCAGGAAAATTCAAATGCATATTGTGAAATGGAATGCATTTGTACCCAGCCGAGCCTAGTCCCCTCTTATCCCTGATTCTGTTTCCCGTTTTTTCACTTTTCTCTCAAATTTTCACTCATTATTCCGTGGCACATGCGTAGTATATTCATTTCTAGACAAGAACGACGTGGCATAATCATTCTAGTTGTATTAAACCTGCTTTCCATCAACAGTAAATATAACATCGCTAACTTGTAACCCGAAAATCTCCCCTAACATCTCATCCTATATGGTTTAAACCTTTCCAGTCCTTCGCCAAAATATTGCGTTTATGCCATGCCAAAAAACAGGCCCGTTCAAAGCAACAGAATGACAGAATACAAAAATAAAAAGTGACGGTAAGCCATAATGCGACGACAGCGGTAGGACCGAATGAGCCAGCCTAGTTGCAAGGATCCCGTTTTCAATGTCTGCAACCCAGCGGGAGGTGGGAGTGGCTGGGAGGGGGGGGCGGGAGGAAAGGCGGAGCTACGCGCGCCGTCTGCCAGCTCTAGCCGATCTCCTCAAAAGTTATTGCGCTGTTTTGATGTATGTACGTCATTGTAGTCTTGCAACGCTTTGCAGACGACTTCATACTATATTTACAATAATCCCGAATAATCCTGTAAGCATTTAGCCTTACAAGAACGACGTGCAAAAGTTTAGTAGACATCTGTTTTGACAGTGATATCTTGCAACCGTGCCAAAAGCCATTAGCCAATCACCGAGTTCGTCAGCCCAGCCTTCTAGCGGCCGGTTAGTTTGAAAATGGGAGCATTTCGTTACATTCATCAAACCTTATACGTTACAGCGTTCCTGAATTTAAGCTATTTTCTGACTCAGTGCAGAAGGTGTAGCCGTAAAGATTTCATAAGTGTTTCAGGCTACATTTACCTTTGGGGATTTTTCTGGTTTTCCATAGTCATTGATCACATCGACCGACAGTTACCATTTCATGATTTTTTCGTCAATTTCCCGAGCACAAAAAACGAAAGTCACAGGTCTCCATCGAATGAAATACTATCAAATCCTCCTGAGATTAATAGGAACCGTGATCAATAGAGGATTGTCAGATTGTGCCATGCCCAGCCTCAACAAGAGTAAGTTCCTGCAGACTAATCCTATGAACAGGCGCGGGAGTGTTCGCCGTTGGAGCGACGCCGAACGTGTTGGGGAAGGAGACGGGCGGTGGGGAGAGGTGTTGGGGGCTGGGGGAGGGGAGATTAGAAACGAAGGTAGGGCTAAGATAGAAGGAAGTTGGGGTAAAGAGGAAGAACACAATCTGATTAGTTACATGCCGAGGGCGTCATCAAAAGCAAACATGATTTCGCTTCTGAATTATGGTTTAAATATTTATGTCTGTACAAGCACTTCTATGTAAATATTATCACGGACGATCCTAGCGGCTGCCCAAACTGCCACTTCAATAAGACTCGAACGGTGTTGCCATACCATTCAAATTAACGAAAAGAAGCCGATATCGGCATATAAGTAGAAAAAAAATAATCATACACATTTTACTGGTTTAAACGAGAAAAAATATATATACAAAATATTTACGACGAATGGAAGGTGACACACTCATTTCGAACCTCTGAGGGTGGTGGTGCAGCTAAAGAAACAAACATAGACAAAAAGAAAGGGTTACAAGTGATCTGCCAAACAGTGTTGTGGGCTCGTCTTATCTGCTGACCCAAATCTTTGATAGATAGATCGTTTTTTCAGAGGCTAGAGCACTCTTCTTCGTCTTTTCTCTTCCCCCACCTTCTTCCTCTTCTTCCTCTCTTCCTTCCTTTATTTATTCTGTTTCTTATAATAGCCAGTAATAATATATGGTAGGTTGTACGATCATTCGATAATATTAATAACAATAAAAAAGTATTAAAAGGAAAGGTTTTAACATTCATTATTCTAGAATTATGATTTTAGTAATAATCTAACTGCATTTGAAAAAAACAACAATTAAAACTGTCATAGTAATGTCAACAATCACAAAATGCTGCCAAATCTTCATAACATAAATTATGATGACAAGAATGGTAACAGGAGAAATAACAATGGGAATGATTATTATAATTATGACAATTTTTTCTCATCATTGCTATGACGATTAACATTAATGATATTTTCAATATTACCATTCACCCAAAATTACTTTACTATTATCACTCTTGCTGCTGTAAAGTTATCATTTCCATTTTGATTTTAGTAACCATCACTGTCAGTTGTCATTAACATTAAATGTGTTATTGTTGTTATTATGAATATAACTATAGCTGATCATCATCATGATTATTATCATAAGTACAATTATTAGCATTATCTTTATCAATATTATGGCAATCATTATCATCACTATTATTATTATCATTACTACTACTGTTATCATTATTAGTATCAGTATCATTATCATTATAATTTTTATCATCATTGTCATTATTATTATCAATAATATTGTCATCATGATAACCATTGTTGTTATTACTATTATTACTTCTATTACAATTAGTATTATTATGATTCCTATCATCATATTATCAGCATTGCCGTCATCAGTATACTTTTGATACAGTGATAACAATGATAATAACAGGAAATAATGTAATATTAACAGTAATAATATGGATATTGAATATTAGTGTTATTCTTTATTATTATAATTTCTTCTATTTTTATTATCATTATCATCATGATTATCTACTATCACTTTTATTATTTTTATTATCACTATTATCATCATTATTATTATCATCATTATTATCATTTTTATTATTATCAGCAGTAGTAGTAGTATTTTCCTATCAGTATAATAATAATAATAATTATTATTATTATTATTACTATTATTATTATTATTATTACTATTATTATTATTATTATTACTATTTTTTATCATTATTATCATTTTCATTATAATTACCACTACTATCATTTTCATTATAATCATCACTACTATCATTACCATCACCATCATCACTATCTTCATTATTACCATTATTATTATTATTGTTTGTGTTATGATTAGAATCATTATCGCTATTTTGTGTTATTGTTATTATTATTATTATCGTTTTTATAGATATCATTATTACCAGTATTATCGTTGCTATTATCATTATCATTATTATCATTACTACTGCAGCTATTACTACAACTGATAGATAGACAAATATGTAGGTAAGTAGAGAGAGAGACAGATACATAGATATAGATATTTAAGCGCACACACACACATACACGTATGGTATGTAAATTATTTTAATAAAGTTGTTAGTGTAATCTTCAGATTTCATTACAAGTCACGCTGTAGCAGTTTCAGTTCAACATTTTGAATTCTGTTGTAGATACCACTGATGGCAAAATTATGTTATAAGTAAGATGGTTTTGCTAGCGTTATCATTTTCCAGTTTTTCATATCTTTAAAATTGCCATCAATCTAACTATCAGTTTAATTACCCAGTGTACAGTTTTCATCATTATTATCAATAATTATTACTGGCATTAATATCCCTCATTATACTATATACTCATAATAATGATTATTCGTTTGACAACAATACTTTATTCCCGCAGAAAAAAATGTTAACTTACTGTGCCGATACTATTTGCAGAAACTGTGAAATAGGTTTATTGGATTCCTATTAAATTTTTCTACAAAGTGGATTTAATATATAAAACAATATTTCTATCAAAACACAGTAATACTCATAACTTATTTCTTAAATATCAAATACGGGTTTTTCCTTTTTCACAAACTTAAACTCAGAAACACTTTAAAGATTTACAAATACACTTCGTCCACGTGTAAATCGGACTGCTTGATTTCGTAGTTTCGGGCAATGACAGCCAGAAGTCAGTGCCATAAAGCAATTGCCAGGGTCAGTTGTCAACAATGGACTTGATGTTTAGGGAGAGGACGTCAAGGAGATGTTATCGCAATGGCCTAGGGAGGTAAGATGTCCCTTGTGTGTTATAGTAGTACTGAGTATAAGGACCCTAAAAATCATCTCCATATAGATTGGCATGCGTGTAGATAGACATACAGGCACGTTGAATGCATAGGCTGATCTAGGTTGAATGCATAGGCTGATCTAAGGGTTTGGTATATCATTACTAACGGAAAAATGACTACAATTCTGCAATTATTTGCTTTCTAACAGAGCACAAACAGGTTATATTAATTAATCGATGAATATTAGAATCTACATATAAAAATCGAGATTCACTTAGCATAAATGTGATAATAGAACAAATAATGACAATAAAGAAAATGAATTTAAAAAACCACTGATTTCACACATGAAAAGAGAAGTTATAAAATGCTTGAGAAACAGGACAAGGCACAATTTAAACCGTTGTAAATCTAATACAAGTAATTAGAAGAATGGGCCGCTACGATTAATGGATAGGTTCATTGCAGAGATTGGGACCCCCGAAGGGTAGAGAAAAGAATTATGGAAGAAC
>NC_091583.1:13096811-13099311 GCF_042767895.1 Penaeus vannamei | reverse complement strand
CTCTCTCTCTCTTTTCCCTTCTTATTCTTCTTTCCTTCCTTTCATCCATCCTTTCTCCATTTCCTTTGCTCTCTCTTTCTTCCCCTTTTGCTTCTTCTTTCTTCCTTCCATCCTTTCTCCATTTTCTTCGCTCTCTCTCTTATCCCTTCTTCTTTCCTTCCTTAATACCACCCTTTCTCCATTTCCTTTCCTCTCTCTCTTTTCCCTTCTTCTTCTTCTTTCATCCTTCCTTCCTTTCTCCATTCCCTTTGCTCTCTCTCTCTCTCGTTTTTCACTTCTTCTTCTCCTTTCCTCCTTCCTTCCTATCTCCACTTTTATCCCCTTCCATCCCCTTCCCATCTTTATCTTTGATGGGCCGCCCGCTAAGCTAGCAAGATACGCCTCCGAGAAATGTAATAAGACCGGGCCCACTGGTGATGTTTGATTCATTTGGTTGGATTATTCATGAAAGTGTGCGCTGGGGGGGGAGGAAGAGGGAGGAGAGAGGGCAGGAAGGAGGGAGGAGAAAGGGTGGGAAGGGAGGGAGGTGGAAGGGTGGGAAGGGAGGGAGGAGAAAGGGTGGGAAGGGAGGGAGGTGGAAGTAGAAGGTGGGGTGGCGGGAGGAGGGGAAAGGGTGTAGGGCTGCAGGAAGAGGGGATGGGAAGGGGAGAGGGGAGAGGGCTGGGTAGGAGGAGGGGGAGGGGGCTGTCAAGGTACGGTGTACTGAGTTGACGGATGTGTACTCTGCCGTTGCTCTCTCTCTCTATCTATCTCATTCTCTCTCTCTCTTTCACTCCCGCTCTTTTGTTATCTATTTCTGTCTCTCTCCGTCTCTCTCTCTCTCTCTTTATCTTTTTCCCTCTCTTTCTCTTTCTCTTCCTCTCTTTCTCTTTTTCCCTCTCTCTTTCTCCTTTTCCCTCTGTTTCTCTTTTTCCTTCACTTTCTCTTTTTCCCTCTCTCTTTCTCCTTTCCCTCTCCTTTTCTCCTTTTCCCTTTCTCTTTCTCTTTTCCCCCCTTTCTTTCTTTTTCCCTCTCTCTTCTCCCTCACTCTCTCCTTCCCCTCACTCTCTCCTTCCTGTCACTTTCTCCTTCCACTCACTCTCTCCCCCCCCCCCCTCTCTCAATCATACAATCTGTCTGTCTGTCTGTCTCTCTCTCTCTCTCCCTCTCTCTCTCTCTCTCTCTCTCTCTCTCTCTCTCTCTCTCTCTCTCTCTCTCTCTCTCTCTCTCTCTCTCTCTCTGAGGTGCACGAATGTATAAGGCAAGAGTACGAATTTGCATGTAGATCTTTTCATTTGCTGTGGCCGCGTGTACCCGCAGCCAACCATATGTCTCTTTCATTTTTCCCCCTTACTTTTCCCTCTCCTTTTCCGTGTTTTTCTTTTTATTTTCTTCCGTTTTTTCCAATCCTTCTTCTCCCTCTTTCTATTTATATATGCGTGTGTGGGGGGATGGGGTTTTGTGTGTGTGTGTGTGTGTGTGTGTGTGTGTGTGTGTGTGTGTGTGTGTGTGTGTGTGTGTGTGTGTGTGTGTGTGTGTGTGTGTGTGTGTGTGTGTGTGTATGCATATAAACGTATGTTTATTACCTCTCTCTTACTCTGATTTTCTTTCGTCTATTTTTTCTATAAAACTCTTTCTCTTTCTTATTTTCTTTTAACATTCTCTCTCTCTCTCACTCTCACTCACTCACTCACTCACTCATTCCCCCTCACTCACTCACTCACTCACTCACTCACTCACTCACTCACTCACTCACTCACTCACTCACTCACTCATTCTCTCTCTCTCTCTCCGTCACCCTCTCTGCCTTTATGTAGGTGTGCTTATACCGAACGAACACGGAGAGATAATGAACGAACATTACTTTTCCTTTCTTTTAACGAAGCTAAATTCCACTCCCACATAAACACAAACCCCCACGCCTCTCCGCCCCGCAGTCGCACAAGCACATGCAAATCCACCCGCCGCACCAGACACATCCACACTCGGTGCTACACGAACCCGTCTCCCCGAGAGAGAGTCAACAGGACCCCGGACGCCCTGCACTCGACACCCGCCTCCCCTCAAGCACCGCTAATGACAAAACGTGGAATCCTCGGAGACTGAGGTAGCGCCCGCTCGAGAGGCTAATAGGCAGAGGACCGTCTGGCAGCGAATACTAATTACTCAATAGAAGGGCCACTAGTGAGTGATAAATATGTAGCGTATCTGTCCACGACGGATACGATCCTGCTGGGTGTCCAACTCTCAGCTTCTGTCCTCCTCCTCCTCCTCCTCCTCCTCCTCCTCCTCCTCCTCCTCCTCCTCCTCCTCCTCCTCCTCCCTCCTCCTCCTCCTCCTCCTCCTCCTCCTCCTCCTATCTTCCAAGACCCCCACTCCCCCTCGTCCCTACTCCTCAACCTCACTACCCCCTCCCCCACGCACTCACTCCCACATCTCGGCTCTAACCTCCAGCACCCCGATCCTCTTGGCAACCTGCTGCGTGTGTGTGTATGTGTGTGTGTGTGTGTGTGTGTGTGTG
>NC_091583.1:13074311-13089311 GCF_042767895.1 Penaeus vannamei | reverse complement strand
TAGCGGTTTAGGGGAGGGGAGGGACGGAAGGGAAGTGGGAATGGAGGAGGTAGGTAGGGAGGGTGGGAGAGAGGTAGGAAAGGGGATAAGACGAAGGGAGGTAGAGAAGAGGAAGAACTGCTTCTCTCTCTCTCTCTCTCTCTCTCTCTCTCTCTCTCTCTCTCTCTCTCTCTCTCTCTCTCTCTCTCTCTCTCTCTCACACACACACACACACACACACACATACTCACTCTCTCTGATGGGAAGGTAGTCTGATGGGTGGCAGGAGAGCCAGCCGGGTATAAGGATTCGGGGAAAAGGCGAGTGATAAAGGATAAAGATGATGAAAAAAAACATGCAGCATAGTAAGATTTAAAAAGAAAACTGACAAGAAAATATAATCTAAAGACAAACAATATAAGCACAAAATGACAACAAAAGAATCAAGGAAAAGGTAGACCAAGGAAATGACAATAACAAAAACGAACGAAAAGAAGAGGAAAATGAAGATGAGAGGCGCGTGAAATGGAGGAGGGGGCGGACTGGAGGATGGGGGGATGGGGTTGGGGTAGAGGGGGGGAGGGGTTATCCTGTATCTTGCACTGAAGACGCAACTCCTTTTCTTCGAGCCAAGGAAGATGCGGGAAGGAGCGAGGTCAAAGGGACAGGGAAGAAAGGAGGAGGAGGAGGATGGGACGTTCAATTTTCTTCTGTTTTACTGATTTTTTCATATCACTTTCCTGATCCTATCATTTACCGTGAATATAATCATGTAACTTGTTATATTCACGTTGTCGTTATTACTTCGTTTGTATATATATATATATATATATATATATATATATATATATATATATATATATATATATATATATATATATATATATATATATATATATATATATATATATATATATATATATATATATATATATCATTTGTATGTAAAGCAACGGAGAGAAAGAGACACACAGACAGACAGACAGGCAGGCAGGAATACAGGCAGAGGGATGGGAGGAGCGCAGACACAAAGGCAAACACACACAGACATACTAAGATAGAAGCAATATAGCGAAAGGGGAGAGAGCAACGCAGAGAAAGAGAAATAGGCAGAAAAGCAAATATAGATACAGGCAGATAAACTAGACACCCACACAATAAGGGAAAGAGAAAACAAGACAAAGAGAAACAGAAACAGAGGTAAAACGAACAGAGCAAATGAAAACAGAGAATAGCACCGTTTGCACACACACTATACACGTTCACTGTAACCACCATATCTGCACGTTTCATGGATCTGTACCTCTGTGTCTATACACGTGTCCTGAGTATGTGTTAGTGTCTCTGTATAACACCCGTGTCTTCAAGACCGTATTATCACGGAGTTGCGTATGCACGTACGTTCATATAATTATGGTGCCAGTACGTGTGTGTGTGTGGAAGTGTACGAGGTAATGAGTTGGTTCCCGGTGATGATGCCGTCGGTGGGCAGAGCCAGGGCAAGCAGGGAGACGCGAGAAGGGCAATATCTGGGATATGGGCGGTGTGAGGACAGCGTCGATGAGGGCGAAGGCAGGATGCGGAGGAGGTTAATGAGGGGAGGCTGGGCAGAGAGCGAGATGGGAGGAGAGGAGGGAATGGTGATGATCATGGTACGAGGAAGAGGAGGTGGAGGAGGAAAAGGAGGAGAAAGAGGAAGAGGAGGAGGAGAGAAAAGAAGAAGAGGAGGAGGAGGACGAAGAGGGGAAGGGAAAAGGGGCAGTGGAGATGGCGAAGGGAGGGAGGGGGGCAGGAGGAGGAACAGATTGAGATGGAGCAAAATGAAGAGAACGAAGAGGAGAGAGGAGGGAGAAGAAGAGAACGAAGAGGAGAGAGGAGGGAGAAGAAGAGAACGAAGAGGAGAGAGGAGGGAGAAGAGAACGAAGAGGAACGAGGGAGAGGAGGAGGAAGATGAAGGAGTCAGAAGAGGAGTAACAGAAATAGGAGGGAGCGTAACGATGTGGAATGAAGATTGCCAGGGAAGATGATGAGAGGTGAGGAGAGGGATAAAGAGGGGGGATGGGGGGAGGGGGGGGAGAGGCCGGAGGAAATCCAGGGAGTAATGAAGGCGAGTAATGGAAGATGCTGATGCGAGGCAATGTCGGTCGGAGGAAGAAAAAAGGAGAAATAAACAAAGAAATGAGGCTAGATGATTAAAAAAAAAAAAAAAAAATCGCCGGAAAGATAACATAACCGAGAATAGAGAACCAGACATAATGAACATAAGAACACACGCCGCGCTTGAACAACAAAACAACAGAACCTCATGTGGACACCTAGGAGAACAAAGAACCATGGTCAGCATAATATAAACCATACACGAACAGAAAGATAAATAATGAATTGGACATCAAAAATAAGCATAAAAACCCACGTATGAACAACAAAGAAAAAGCAGAATAAAAAGAAACATGAACAAACCGAATAAACGCCAAGGAAATAAAACGTCGAAGTAGAAGGAAACACGATAAACAGAAGAAGAAGGAGAGGGAAAAAAGAGAACAGAGAAGTCAGCAGGTTTGGATACCGGCTTCCAGTTGTAGGACCGTAGGTGGAATTAGTGAAACGAGAAAAAGAGATGCAATTAAAGACAGCTGGTCTGCGGGAGGTGAGGAATGCGGGAGACGTGCGGGTGAGGGCGTGGCTAGATAAAGAAAGGGGGGAAAAAAGGGTTGAAATCAAGAAGGATCAAGATTAGCCGCATTGTTAGACGAAAGGAAAAGTGCGCCAATCAAAAACACGCTTCGCAGAATCAGATGCAAAACGCATAGCAACATTTTTAGCAATTAATCCATTTGAGTTATAGACGCGGCGGCGCGGCTCCCATTACCATAAATATATGCATAAAAATAAATTTGTATATTCAAGCAGGCAAGCAGCGTCTGGCTCACAGCTCTCGGCTCGCGATCGGCCCCCAACGCCCGCTATACGTCATGGGGTAATCGCCAAGGAAAATCGTTAGTTACGAAACACACATATATTACTGCCGCGAAGGATATGCTGCTGAACTGTGTATGATTACAGGACTTGCGGAGCCCCGGGATACGTGCATGTGTCATTATGCCCCTCTCTGTATAATTGTACTCAAACAACAAGGACGAAAAAAACACACAATATACTCCATTCGCTTACAAATTCCTGCCTTGTTATATGACTTCGGTGTGCATGTATTAAGACTGGCTCCTTCGCGGCACAATGGTGGCTGACTAGTAGTTCAAGTGCGACCTGGCAGCTGGGGCCGTCGCTCCTAAGTGCGTGTGGGTGTGTATGTATGTGTGTGTGTCTGTGTGCGTGGACGTTGACCTGGTATCGCTTTGGGTAAAAAAGAAACAGATGAGATATAAGGATCAGATCGCCGTGGATAAAGCTGCCTCGATAAAAAGGATAATTGCTAAAGCTCACCTCCCACGAGGTATCTGAGTGGGTCTTCTGACAAGGAAATTATCATTTATCACTCCTGGAGGTAATTACAGCCTAAAAGCATCATAAAACGTTTCTAAATATAGACGCACAACAAATACGTAAACAAACACATAAATAAAGATTAAAAGGCCTTTAAAAGACGAAACCCACACAAGCAGTAAAAAAAATCTACAAACAATTTTTTAAAAAATACAGTCAAACCAAAAAATACAAAGAAATCATACATCCACAAGACCAACCCCCCCCCCCTACCACTCCCACACTCCAACACACATATACTCCATAGCGTCTAGAGTTACCACAGCGGGTAAGGGAGCAGGTGCCGGCGCTGAATGGGAGTTGGCTGTTGTGCTGCAGATGAGAACTTCCACAGACCCACTCAGCACTACCGTCCCTGCCTGGGTCTAACTGGGTCGTTTCAGCTTCTCCAGACGCTTACAATGCCTCGCGAAGGAAAGAAATAATACGCGGCAGGTGCGGGTGAGTGAGCGAGTGTGTTCGTATGTGACTGTGTGTGGTGATCGCGTGTGTTCGTACGTCTGTGTGTGTGTGTGGGGGGGGGGGGGGGTTGTGTGTGTGTGTGTGTGTGTGTGTGTGTGTGTGTGTGTGTGTGTGTGTGTGTGTGTGTGTGTGTGTGTGTGTGTGTGTGGAAGGGCTATGTGTTTGGGGGGTCTGTCTGTGTGTGTGTATGTGTGTGTCCGTATCCATATTTGCATGAGTGCCAGCTTCCTCTTCGTTTTTCTTTATTCACTTTACTTTATCTGCCCACACCTCCCCTTCCATTATCCATTTTCTCTTATCAAAACTCACAAAACAAGAAAAAAAAGACACAAAATTCTCCAACCTCCCCCCCCCCCCCCGTATTCATAACCCCCTTACACAGCATCCTCTCACCCTCCCTTCCACCGGAAAAAAAAAACGAACAAAAATTTCGACGGAGAGTAAAAACGAAATACAGCCGAGTTTCGTTTATCTGCCGGAGGGATATTGAGGTGTCCGGCAGATGAAGTGGCGGGAGAAATACTGGCAGCGTTGTGTGAAGTGTGCCAGCTGGGGGTATAACGCATAGGACGGGAAATATAGATAAGATAAATCGAGCTCTTGAGTGTGCTTCTCGAAATACCGTTCTATGCGGGAGGGGAAAAACCCTTGTCTATATTATCATCATATTTCTGTTTATATCAAATAATATACGGTAGATAATCACTTACAAAAGGTTTATTTCGCGAACCGGTAACATGTTTTGGATGCCCCATGGTAACTACATGTCAAGGACAAATAATGAAATGTGGCGAAAAATACCGTAGACTTCTGCACACGTGCTACCAGGAGGACACCGTCAGTCTGGCATTCTTCCAACTCGAAATTCATGCGTATGCAAATCAGTTTCGCTGATTACAAATGCCTTTCAGATGTTTTTGATATACTCTGTGTGTGCGCGTGTAAGCTGATGTTGATCCGTATGTGTGTGTGTGTGTGTGTGTACGTGCATGTGCATGTGCAATTGTGTATGTGTGTGTGCGTGAGTGTGTACGTGAGAGAGAGAGAGAGAGAGAGAGAGAGAGAGAGAGAGAGAGAGAGAGAGAGAGAGAGAGAGAGAGAGAGAGAGAGAGAGAGAGAGAGAGAGAGAGAGAGAGAGATAAGAGTGCTCGTTTATATGTGTATGCGTGTACGTCCACATAATCTACGCTCAAGCAAAGAGGCGTGCCTGCATGAAGATCAACCATGCATTAGAGGACGTACTTGTTCATGAATACATAAAAACGCATATCTTTAAAACAACATACCAACCTCTACAGACGAATCCTTCCCTTAAAGACGAATCCTTCCCTTAAATATGAATCCTTCCCTTAAATATGAATCCTGCCCTTACAGACGTAATTTCCCCTCACAGACAAATCTTTCACTTACATAATCCTTCCAATACAAGCGAATCCTTCCCTCACAAACGAATCCTTTCATTCAGTACGAATCTTTTGCTCTCTTCGACTCCTTCGCTTACAGACAAATGCTTCCCTAACAGGCGATGCCTTCCCTTACAAACAAATCCTTCCCTCACAGACGATGCCGTCCTTCACAGACGATGCCGTCCCACACATACAAATCCATCTCTCAGATCCAATCCTTCCCTCACAGACAAACCATTCCCTCACATTCAGTCCTTCCCTCATAGACGAAAGTTTCCCTCACATTCAGTCCTTCCCTCATAGACGAATCTTTCCCTCACATTCAGTCCTTCCCTCACATCCAATCCTTTCCTCACATCCAAATCCTTCCCTCACATCCAAATCCTTTCCTCACATCCAATCCTTCCCTCGCATCCAAATCCTTCCCTCACATCCAAATCCTTTCCTCACATCTAAATCCTTCCCTCACATCCAATCCTTTCCTCACACCCAATCCTTCCCTCACATCCAAATCCTTCCCTCGCATCCTAATCCTTTCCTCACATCCAAATCCTTCCCTCACATCCAAATCCTTCCCTCGCATCCAAATCCTTCCCTCTTTCAACATTTCAACATCAAAACATCCATTCATCAAGGTAGACTGGTAGACGTTCATCCAGCAACAGGCAGTGCAGACGGCCTGGCGATGATGCAAGACAAATATCGTAATAAAAGACCAATAAAAAGGGGTGTGGATGGAAGGCTTTGATGGAAGACGTGGATCATCCTCTTGGAACAATCACCGGCGGAACTTGGAGTGGAAAGGCAACAGTAGGAGATTTTTAAGTTCCTTTTATGTTTTGTCTTCGTTTTGTTTTGGTTTGGCTTTCTTTGTTGGTTAGTTTTCTGTTTGTTTGTCTGCTTGGTTGTCTTTGAATGTTTTTTTTTTCTGTCTGTCTATCTCGCTCTGTCTCTTTCTGATTCTCTCTGAGTCTCTCTCTCTCTCTCTCTCTCTCTCTCTCTCTCTCTCTCTCTCTCTCTCTCTCTCTCTCTCTCTCTCTCTCTCTCTCTCTCTCTCTCTCTCTCTCCCTCGCTCTTTCTCTTTGTCTGTCTGTCTGTCTGTCTGTCTGTCTGTCTGTCTGTCTGTCTGTCTGCCTGTCTCTCTCTCTCTCTCTCTCTCCTTTTTTAAAATTTTCTCTCTCAGATAAAAGAAAATCCCTTTAAGTGAAATCCTAAAAAGCACTGCAACAATGATGGAAATACAGAATATAAAATCTGAAAAATCGGGGAACGAGCCAGAAAACGGAACACTAAAATTGAAGGAAAAGGGAATAAAGGAACAACAATAAATGGAAATAGATACATATATATTTTCTAAAATAGCCTTTTCGTTGGTTGCATTTCAAAGCTGACGAATGTAAATAAAAACAGCATCTTTCTTTTGAAATTTAGTGAGATGGTTTTTATTTTTGGATATCGCTCTTCTATCTTAAATCATTATTATCATCATTATCATTACAATTACTATTATCAAATTTATCATTATTGTTATTACTGCTAGTAATTATCACCATTATCGTCATTTAAGAATTTTTACCATTTCCTTTATCATTGCTTTACTATTATGATTATGATAATAATATGATCATTATCATTTCTATTATAATTACTATATCATTGTTACTATCCTCATTACCATTAGGATCGCTATCATCATTATCACTATTATTAGTAGTATTAATTTTATCATCATTATCATTATTATCTTTTATCATTATTATCATCATTATTACTATCATTACTATCATTATTATCAGAATTATAATTATCATTATCATCATTTTTTATCATCATCATTATCATGATTAATACTATTATCATGATTATTACCATCACTTTATTATAATTATTATCATTATCATTATCATTATCATTATCATTATCATTATCACTATCACTATAATTATCATTATTATTATTATTATTATTGTTGTTGTTGTTGTTGTTGTCGTTATTGTTGTTTTGTTGTTGTTGTTGTTGTTGTTGTTGTTATTATTATTATTATCATCTTTATTATAATCATTATTATTATTCTCATTGTTATCGTCTTTATTAGTACTATTATTATTATCATTATCGTTAACATTATTATTCCTATTATTATTGCTATTGCTGTTTTAATCATTATTTCCCTGTCCTTCATGATTATCTTTATCATCACAACTATCATTACCCTTATTATCAGTATTATCATCATCTTTTTCGTGTCGGTCTCCAGATTACTCGAGTCATGCCGAAACCCACGGCCAATGGTTGCCTTTTATTCTATTCTTTCCCTTCTTTTAAGTCTGGCCTTGGATTATATGTTACCTTTCTTTAAAATGCATGAGCTCGGCGTTCAATAGGGAATTTCTAAAGATTCCCATGCCGAGATAAAATGAAAATCTGATATTGTGATCTACATAAAATCTGTCCATCCACCCATACATTCTCTTTGTTCGTGGAGGCTTTCGCTGTGTTTCGCAAACTTTCAATCCTAACGAACTTGGTGAGAGAGCGAGAGAAAGAGAGAGAGAGAGGGGGGGGGGTAAAGAGAGATAGAAAACGAGTCCCTTGATCGATGAAACCTTCGATCGTATAATGAACGTGACATTGAGGAATAATGGAATGGAGAAATTCCAAAATCATTACTACATACGAAGCGCCACACGCTTCAAGAAAAAATGCGAAATGAACGAAAGTAAAAAGGCAGGAGGACGAAAATCAGTGGGAAAAAGGAGGATGCTCGCGTTGTCTATCCGCCCTCCCCTCCCCTCCCTCCCACGACCCGGGCCTCCCTACCCCCTTCCCGTTCTCCTCCTCTAACCCGCTCTCTTCCTCCGCCCCCTAGTGCCCCCCACCCCTTATCCCCGGCCGCCCCTACTACCCTTCTCTCCTTCCCCTCCCCCTCCCTCCGTCCCTCTCCCCCATCCCTCCGTCCGTCCCTCCCTCCCTTCCCCTTCGCCACACCCTCGTTCTCCATCTCAGCCCTACCTCCATCCGCGGTTTCCCATTTTCAGTGGTAAAACTGCCTTGGGCTCTCCTCCTCGTGACCATTAAACTTGTTTGTACCAGGGGACTAATACTCTTTACATTTACATGGGAAACTTAGAAGCACTTGCTTGTTCCCGTCTGAGGATGGCTGAGATATGCAAGGCCGCAATTTGCTTCCAGGAAACGAGGAACCCTAAAAGCATTGTGGGATAGCATGTTGCTTTTTCCAGCTTGAATAGAAAGAAAGGAGAAGAAGAAGAATGAGATGAAAAAAAAGAAGAGAGAAAGACGAAAGAGGTAAAAAGAACGAATCTCCAAGAAGGATTCTCTCTCTCATCCCTCCAACCGGCGGTAAAACTAATCCAATCCGAGGAAGCATAATTATAAATCCAGACCACCGCCCCCCGCTCCCCCCGTTCCGTAATGCTTTCCCCGTAAACCCGATTTTTCTCCCCGATTTCTTCAAGAAGCCCCCTCTCCCCCCTCCCACCTTACAAGAAGACCCTCGGAGAGATAAACATCTTAAGCACAGAACAGTATAATTGGGAGGTGCGTACACAAATTAAACCATCTCGCACCTGCACGCCCAAAATGATATTCATTACACCACATACACTCGTAAACCGTTCGGCCGTAAAAGCTTTTAAAACCCACCCCTACACTGTGTGCGCCACTGCCCCTTCTAGACAAAATGAAAGGCTCGCCAATTCCGACTAAAGTACCTGCCAACAATAAAACAGTAAACAGATTACTTCCCCTGAGACGTCGGACCTGTATGGTGGGGAGAGGGGGGAGTAGGAGAAGGAGAGTGTCGGAGTGTCCACGCCTATTTAGTAGGGGATGAGGGGGGAGCAAGGGGGGAGTAGGCCTATTTACAACAGGGGGGGAGGGATAGAATATGGTCCGGTCCTAGGTTGCGAGGCGTTGGGATTCTGTGGCTTCAGGGGAAGGGACGGCAAGGGAGAGAAAGAGAGGGGAGAGGGGAGAATAAATATGGCAGAGCAGAGGGGAGAGAAAAGGGAGAGGCGATGATTTGGAGAAAAGGGGGAGGGGGCTTTTGAGTTCAAGGAGAAGGTGGCTGGGAGGAGATGGTGAGGAACGTTAAGTGCGAGGAACCTGAGGAAGAAAAGGGGAGGGGCGAAAGGGAAGAAGTGTGTGTGTTTGTAGATGTGTGTACGTATACGTGTACGTGTGCATAAGCGTGTGTGTGTGTGTGCATGTGTTCGTGTGCGCATAAGTGTGCATGTGAGTGTATTTTTTTAGATTGGATTGAAGTTAATATAAGAGTGTACGAGAGCGTGCGCGCATGTGTATGATCCTTAAAGGGGTTGGGGAGGAGTAGGGGTAGGAGGGGATGGAAGGCAGGGTGAGGGAGAATGGAAGGAGAATAACGCGGCAAGGGAGACTCTTTTCTTTTAGGGGAAGGGGAAGCAGACGAAACCAATCTTGTATTAGTGCGGCGAATGGGCTACACAAATATTGGAAGAGGGACAGGTGATGTACACGGAGCTAGGGAAAACGTCGTTAGTTGTAATTCTATTCGTTCTACCTAAAGGGGGAGGGGGGAGGGGGGAGGGTTGAGGGGTTAGGAAGGGAGATAGAAAGGGAAAAAAAACGTGGAAAATTACGCCGCAGAAATTGTGAAAAAAGTTTGGACTCGCTTTCTGGAAAATGAAGATTTGGATCCGAAGGCGGAGCGAAAAGATGGAATCCGGCGAAGGATAAAGAAAGTGGAAAGGCAGTGGGAAAAAGAGACACAGAATAAAGAGAGAGATATAAGAGGAATAAAGAGAAGGGATACAGGGAGATGAGTAAAACGAAAATAAAGCAAAAAAATAATAGGAGTGGAGACAAAGAGAGAGGGGCAAGCATATGTATATATGTATATATGTTATAAATATATATATATATATATATATATATATATATATATATATATATATATATATATATATACATATATATATATGTATGTATATATATATATATATATATATATATATATATATATATATATATATATAAAGAGAGAGAGAATGAGAAAGAGAGAGAGACATTCAGACAGACAGAGAGATAGAGTGAGAGACAAACAGGCAGACAAATAGAGACAGATAGACAGAAACAGACAAACAGGCAGAAACAAGGAAGAACGAGCATCCGCTGAAAGAGAAAACAAATGGATGAACAGGCAGAGGAAATTCGCAGAAATCGGAGAGGAAGAGCAATGCACAGCGGAAGTGGAAGCAGCACCTGAAGAGGACCAAACAAAGGGGCAGATGGCGAAGAGAATCCGGATCTTTGGTCAATTCTGTGAAAAGGGGGGAATGGAAGAAATGGAAGAGGAGAATAAAGGAGAGAAAGGGAATGTAAAGAGAAAATAACTAAAGGGGAAAGAGATAAAATAAAAGAGAGAGAGGATTGATTCCTCGTGGATTTTCGCACAAAGGAAAACGGGGGAGAGGAAACAAAGGAAGATGGATAGAGAAAGGCAGAAAGAAAAGGCATGAAAATACAGAGAGAGAGAGAATGGTACACAAAAGAAAGCAAAAGAACTTGGTAGTACAAAAAAAGGAATAGACGAGGGAGTGATAAAAGTAAAACGATTTGTATTCTGGAAATATGCAAAGTAGGGAAAGATAAAAAAAGGAATAACTAATATATAGATAAAGGAAGGGATAAAAAAAAAAAACACACCAGAAAAATCAAATGGCGAAACAGAATTGAAACAAAAAACGAAAATCAACACCAACAGGATATGGAAAGTTCACATAAAAACAGAGAGGAAAAAAATGTCAAACATAAAAGAAATATACAAAAAGAAAGAAAAGAGAGAAAGAAAGGAATATACGAAGGCAAGAGGGAACGAAGAGGGAAGAGGAGAAAGGGTAAATAGGAGGGGGTAGGGGGACAGGGATGAAAGACATTATACGAAGAGGGGAAGGAGAATGGGGTTAGAGAGGGGGAGGAATAAGAGCTAAGAAACGACAAATGGAAAAGGTGTTGGTGTAATAATAAGGAAAAATGAGGTGGAGGAAAGGTGTTCAGGAAAACTGGGAGAAAAGGGGAGATATAAGTAGGGGGAAAGAGGAGGGAGAAGAGTGTTAGAGAGACGAGGAGAGAAAGGAAGGATGAGGGAGTGAAAGAGAACATAAGGGTTGAGGAGTGAAGATACAAGGAAAGGAGAAGGAAAAAATGGGAGATATAAGTAGGGGGAAACAGGAGGGAGAAGAGTGTTAGAGAGACGAGTAGAGAAAGGGAGGATGGGGGAGTGAAAGGGAATAGAAGGGTTGAGGAGAGAAGATACAAGGAAGAAGTGAGATAACAAGGAAAGGAGAAGGAAAAAAGGGAGGAGAGATATAAGATCTCGTAGTGCAGGGTGTGGAGAGGGAGGTGCAAGAAGAAAGGAATTAGACAGAGGAGGACTGGGGGGGTGAGGGAGATGGGGGGAGAGGGAGGGAGAAAGAGAGAGAGCTCGCGGTGTACTACAAAAGAAAAGGATTTAGATAAATACAGTCCCCCTTTTTCCAGGCCGGGGTTAAAAGGGTTCCGTTGCTGCAGATTTTATGATGAGTTCGTCAGGAGGAGAGAAAAGGCAGAGAGAGATAAAGGAGACGGGAGAATGCGGGCGGAAAGAGTGATTTTGGAGATCCGACGCGGAAAATGGGCGAAGGAGAGAATAAAGAGGGAGGAGAGAAAAAAAGGGGTAAGGGGGTGGAGATAGAGAAGGAGGGGGAATTGGGAGTAGAAAGGAAGGATAAGAAAAAAAATGGTAGAAAGAGGGAAGATGCCTATGGGAAGGAGAACATAAGAAGGGGATAAAAGAGAAAGAATGTGTAATGGAAGAATGGCGATAGGGGGAAGGAGATGATCGAGAATTAAGATTAAGAAAGGTTGATGAGAGAGAGAGAGGCGAAGTAAAAGAGGGAAGGGAAAGGATGCGGAGATACGATGAAAGAGGAAAAGGGAGGGCGAGGAGAAGGAAGAAGAAATAATCCAGGCAAAGAGAACAATGGAGGGGAAAAAAGGGAGGGAGGGAGGAAAAGGGAGAAAGAAATGAGGTAATGATAAAGATCGTTTTGTAAAATAGTCTACGGGAAAAATATGGTAATTCTGACTAACAGAATAAATGATAATCCATGTAAGACATGAACAGACATTCAGATATGGATTTATTTCTTATAAGGAAAAAACAACGGGTACGAAAAAAATATATATAAGGCAAAGAGGAACGTGGACATAAAAAGAAAGAAAAATAGGAAAATTATATGAAATTGGAAAAAGAAAAAAAGATAACAGCCTTTGCCCTCACCCCCCCACCCCACCATCCTCCATCCCCAAACACCATCCTCTACCCCCCACCCCACCCCCAACACCATCCTCCACCCCCCACCCCACCCCCAACACCATCCTCCACCCCCACCCCACCCCCAACACCATCCTCCACCCCCACCCTACCCCCCAAAACCATCCTCCACCCCCCACCCCATCCCCAACACCATCCTCTACCCCCCACCCCACCCCCAACACCATCCTTCGCCCCCACCCTACCACCACCCACCCTCCCACTCTCACCCCCACCCCCCAAAAAGGCGAGTCTGGCGTCGGAAGAAGAGGTAGAAGAGGAGGTGATGACGGAGGTAAATGACAAGGAGAGGTGTTATATAACGACGAGAAGGCCGGCGACGCCACGGGCCGAGCATAACGCGTGAGATGCGCTCGTGAACATCCGCCAGGGATAGCACCAATATAGGGGCGATGGGGGCCGGGACGACGTATTTAATATTCTCATAGAGGGCAGCACCATCAAGGAGGCGTTCTTGGAAGAGAGGGGAAGGGGGATGGGGAGCGAAGGTAGGGGTAAGGGATAGGGGAAAGAGAGAGAGAGGATAAGGGGTAGGGGAAAAAGGGAGGGGGTATGGGAGAAGGGGTAAGGGGTTGGGGAAAAAGAGAGGGTTAGGGGTAGGGGAAAAAGGGAGGGGGTATTGGAGAAGGGGTAAGGGGGAGGGTAAAGGGTAGGAGAACGCGAGAGGGGGTATGGGAGAAAGGGGAAGGGGAACGATGGATGGGGAAGGGGGACGATGAAGGGGGTAAGGGATAGGAAAAAGAGATAGGGGGTATGGGAAAAGGGAGAAGGGGAACGATGGATGGGGGGAAGGGGGAAGGGGAACGAGGGAGGGGGTAAAGGGTATGGGAAAGATAGAGAGGGTAAAGGGTAGGGGAAAGAGGGAGGGGGTATGGGAGAAGGGGTAAGGGGAACGTGGTAGGAGAGGGAAGGAGATAAGGATAAATAGATGAAGAGTGAAGGGAGTGACGGAGAAAATAGGTGAATACATATATATATGTGTATATATATATATATATATATATATATATATATATATATATATATATATATATATATATCTCTATATATATATATATATATATATATATATTTTTTTTTTTTTTTTTTTTTTTTTTTTTAATACATTCATAACAATTTCTTGTTTGTGTGCAAACGCATCAAGATAGAAAATGAATATGAGCATGACCATCTGCGTGAGAAATAATAATAATAAAAATGCATAACATTCTTAAGTGACATCTTCCCCGCCCCCCCTCCCCCCCTCACGCCACCACCACCTTCCACCCATCTCTTCCTGATTAGGAACAAAACCCAGACAATCAGATGATTTAACCTTCAATCCATCAACTCCTCTACTATTTATTATTCTCATCCACACTGAACATCAGAAATTGCAAATATCCATTTATGTTACGAAAAATCCCCCTTGATTTAACATGTCGACTCTGAGCTGAAAACAACAGCGTTCTCCAAATGCTGTAGTTTAGAGAGAGAGAGAGAGAGAGAGAGAGAGAGAGAGAGAGAGAGAGAGAGAGAGAGAGAGAGAGAGAGAGAGAGAGAGAGAGAGAGAGAGAGAGAGAGAGAGAGAATCTCAATACATCTTCAGCTTGAAGATTCTCTGGAGGTAAAGCATTTTTTGATGTGCTTCTTTGGGTTTTATTCTCTATTAAATCAAATGGGAATAATCAAAAGAATGACGATGGTATTACTAATAATGTAAATCATGATAACAATGATAGCGATGATATCAGCGATGATAATGATAAAATTAATAATAATAATGATAAAAATTATAATAACAGCAATAATAATCCGTATAACGGTAATAACAATACTACTATTAATATCAATAACATCAATAATAGTAAAGATAATAATGATGATGATAAAAATAATAATGATAATGATAATAATAATAATGATAATAATGATAATGATTATGTTAATAACAATCATGATAACCATGATGATGATGATGATAATAATAATAATAATAATAATAATAGCAATAATAATAATAATAATAATAATAATAATTATAACAATAATAATAATAATAATAGTAACAACAAGAACAACAACAACAACAACAATAAAAATAATAATAATAACAACAACAATCACAATAATGACAACTACTACTACTCTTACTGCTGCTATTGCAACCACACTAATAAAACATCAACAACCATAATAAAAAAACACAGTAATAACAAAAAATACGATCGGAAATAAGAATGGGAAGAAGAGGAACAAAAATCAAGGACAGCAGCAAGGCAACACGTAAAGAATTCA
>NC_091583.1:13066811-13069311 GCF_042767895.1 Penaeus vannamei | reverse complement strand
TTTACAGTCCGGGGCGCAAGGGCTGCTAGGGTGGAGATCCGCATGTAGACTCACCGCGACCAGCACGGGAGCTCCTTACATGGTCCCACTGCACCTACCACTTGCTGCTCATACTGCGGCCGCTGCAGCTCTTGCCGGCGCTGCTGCTGCCGCTCCTGCTGTTATTGCTGCTACTGGTCAGCCTCGGACTTGGCACTGCAGCTGAGGCTTTTGCATCCGGTGTCCTGCCGGCGTTATGCCACTTGGCTGGAGGTTAAGTTTTTCCTTTTCCTCGCCGCCCCCTCACTCTTCCCCGACTCGATTTTTTTTCAACTTTTTTTTCTTTTTGTCATTCACTCCGTTTCTGCTCCATATCCCCTTCTTCTTCGGTGTTTGAAGACTAGGAAACATTTTCTCTTTGGACAAAGAGAATAAACAAATGATCATAATCAAATAATGATAACCAAATCATTAACACTCCCCCTCCCCCGTCCGCCCCCTCCAAAAAAATCTAATGAAAACAAATAAAAATCAAACACAACGAAACAGGAAAAAACGAAGAGAGAGAGAGAAAGAGAAAAAAGGAGATAGCAAAATTTCGAGAGCCCCCTCCTCCCAGCCCCCTCCCTCCCCCTCACCCGTCGCCCTTCAACAGCAGTCCCAGCAACCGCCTCGGATCTGCGTCAGCGACAGGCCCGGACGCTGGAGGCTGCCATACATCCTTCGGCCCTGCAGAGGGACAGGGAGGGAGGGAGGGAGGAGGAAAGAGGGGAAGGGAAAGGGAGAGAAGGAGAGAGAGGGGAAGGGGGAGGGAGGGAGGGGTTAAGAGGGGAAGGGCAAAAGGGAGGGGGGAAGAGGGGAGGGAGGGAGGAATAGAAAGAACGGAGGTGTGAGTAAGGGAGGAAGGGAAAGAGGGGAAGGGTGTTGGAGGGAAGGGGAGAGAGAGGAAGAGGGAGAGTGGAGGGAATAAAGAAGGGAAAGAGGGAAAGGGAGAGAGAGAGAGAGAAGGAAGGGGAGAGGGAGGATTGAATAAGGGAACGAAGGAACAAGAGGGAGTAGAGAGAGAGAGAAAAAAATCTTTTCTCCTAATCTCATAAAAAAAGAATGAAATAATGAAGTAAGAAAGATGATGAAAAAGGTAATAGTAATAATGATAATAATAATATGGTGATCATGATAATAATCAGTAATAATCAAAATGTCGATAATAACAATAACCATTATCATCACCATCATTATATAAGAATTACATATACCATTACCATCATATCAGCATCATTAATATTATCATCTGTCCAATCCTCGGCAGTTACACCATTAACAATATTATCTTAGATATCATCAGTCACGATCACGATTACCATTTTCCTAAAAAAAATAATAATAATAATAAACAAAGATAATTGCAGGTGTTTAAAAGAATTCCGTATATTTCTCTCCCAGACTTTCAGCAACTATGAAAAAATATATATAAATAAACTTCCCTAACGGCATGCGTGCCAATTATCTTCTCCCAAAGATCATAGTTTACAGTTTATTTACCCGAAATATTTAGGGCATTATTATCAATTACCGTTTTTATCAGTGTTTTTATCATATCTGGAAATTCAGGTTATAAGGCTTAATGCTGGTCTTTCTAAGGTCTGCTTGTTTACCTTCTTCTCTGCATGTGCAAGAGTCATTCAGTTGATAAGTCAGTTAGTTAGTTTAGCCAGGCTGTCGGTTAATCAGATGCTTTATTAATCTGGAAGATCTTTATGTTTGGTTAATTTGTCTGAATGTTTGTTTGTCTGTTTTCTTGTCTGTCTCCTCCTTGTTTGCTTGCCACCCCGCCTGCTTACCTACTTCCGTACTTTCCTCTCGGTTCCTTTGACCCTTTGTCTGTCTTTTTGTCTGTGTCTAGGTCTATTTTTTCCTGCGTGTCTATCCTCCTGCTTACCTCTTTCTTGACCTGCCTACTTCCTTATGAAACTATCTGTCAGTCACTCATCAACTTTACCCTACCGACCGTCTATCTACCATTCGTCCGTTCCTTTCCCTGTCTCGAATAAAGCCTCAAAACTACGAAACAGGAGGAGGACGATTACAGTGCGAAAAGGCGAGACTATCTGTAGCGTTGGTGGACTAGCTTGGCGTTCCAGCATAGTCCAGGAACTTTGATCTAATACGGGCGTTGAGGGGTTAACTACACTCTGGTGACTTCGCTCGTTCGCTCTACGTTTGCTAGGATTTCGGCGTACTTGTTCTTTCTGTGTTGCCTCTTTTGTTCTTTCGCTTTTTTCCCGTTTTTATCGGTTATCTGATGCGTTTATCTATCCAACGGGAATGTCTGTTCTTGCTCTCTCTCTCTCTCTCTCTCTCTCTCTCTCTCTCTCTCTCTCTCTCTCTCTCTCTCTCTCTCTCTCTCTTACTGTCCCTCTCTCTCTTTGTGTCTGTCTGTTTATCTATTTCTTTATCTATGCCCTATGCCCTCTCCCTCTTTTTCTCTCTCTCCCTTACCCTGTCCTTTCTGCTCCCACAG
>NC_091583.1:13046811-13049311 GCF_042767895.1 Penaeus vannamei | reverse complement strand
GGGGGAGAGATGAGGTAGGAATCACTGTTTCGATATTTTTTTCTTCTCTGTTTTATTCCTTTTTCGCCTACCGATCGAGGCAATCCTACTTTAAAATAAAACGAAGGGATCACTCTTTTCTTTTACCTCTTTTCATTTCTTTCTAATTCCCCTTCCATTCTCTGTCAGCCAACTGTTGAATTTTGAATCAATGGCAAAATAAAATCAACCCCCTAAAAAAAAAAAAAAAAAAAAAAAATCACTCCCACCCTACCATCCAAACACCCCCCCACCCCCCACCCTCCAATCCCCTCAGAAGAATGTTAATCGGCGGCACAAGCGAACAAACCCCCTCCTTTCATAAGTGGAGGTCATTTTCATCTGTTTATATAAATGAAGATTCGAGTCCACAGCTGGATGAGGTAGCCGAGCGTTCATAACGGGGCCATTCCGACCATGCGACTTACACCCCATGTTTCACTTTCCTTCTTGCTTATTCCGTTCTCGGAGCGCTCGCGGGATTATATGGCCTGTGTTCAGCCGCAGATAAAATATTAATATTGTGACAGAAGACTGGGAGAAATTCGTATATATATATTTATTGTGAGAACTACTTATTACTGTTTTTGTTTTCTTCTATCTCTCTTCAAGTTTAAGTGACGTCAGAAAAAAAAGAAAGTCATACTCTTTGTAAATAAAAAATAAAATAAAAAAAATACTATGAAGATGTACAAATAGAGCCGTCTGTACTGTATTTATTTTCATATCATAACGACCACTTGCGTTTGCCATAAATCCGGGTTGCGTTACCGACTCCCCCGCACAAGCACAGGTGCTGGGAACGGTTGGTGTGTATTGATATCTCTTTCATTTAGATGTTATCCACTTTATTAAAAAAAGGGGGGGGGGGGTTCTCAGCTTTTAAGTTTATATCAAACGATATTAAAGGAGAGATTAATCGGGAAATATTTATAAAATAAACGTATATAATATTAATTCTAAAAAAAATCATGAGACCACGTTTAAAAAGAAAAAGAAAAAAAACATGGAACGAATTTTATGAAAAGGAAACGAACCAACGTGACTTAAAAACAAGACTCGGCTCTGCGTGTGTATGTGTACGTATGTATGCGTGTGCGTATATGTGCACGTGGAGCCTTGTGTGCGCGCTACCAATACTTCCAAGCCCATTATGACCATTTGCTCTACATAAGCAAACGATTAAAATATTTGCCCGGGTTAATAAAGTTGATAATCCTAAAGGTGCCGCCCGCAAGTGTCAACCTAATGGGAACTTGAGCGGAAAGTGGATGTTGCTCCCGGGACGAAGGGAAAACATGAACTTTCATTTGGTTCTTTCGTTTTTCATTCTGCTTGGAACGCCGGACTTAATGGAAGCAACAGCGAGGCTTTTTCACTTTTTGCTTCCTTTTTATTCCTTTTATTTTAGCGCTTTTTTTATGTTTTACTTTTTCGTTTTTTTCCTTTTGTTGCCTTTGACGATGCGTTAGGATGGATGTCAGTTCTGGGAATATTTTCTTTGTTATTCTATTTAGTGCTATCATATTACCATGATAATAATAACAATAAGAACACTCATCATCATTATAAATATTATTATCATTATTGCATTTTTTATTATCATAAATATTATTGATGTATTATCATTACTAACGTTACTATTATTGTTGGTGGTGCTACCTCTATGAATATCAATAATATTTTTCTTGTTATTGTTCCTTTCATTGTTTCTATTATTATTTCCTATTATTATTATTATTGTTATTATTGTTATTATTTTTTTTTTCTATTACTATTATTATCATTATTATTACTACAATAATTATTATTGGTATTTTTGTTTTTATAATTATTATAATTGCTGATACTTATTATCACATCGAAATCATCATTATCATCATCATAGTCATTATTCTTTTTATTATTGCTATTATCATTATTATCATTATCATTATTTATAATCATTATCATCATCATTTTAATTATGATTCAAATCATTATCATTACTATTATTATTATTACTATTATAGATAATATCGTCATCAATATTGTTTTTATCATTATTACTAGTAGAAGTGGTAATAGTAGCAACAGTAGTATATTAATAATAATGAGCATAATCATTATCATTATTTTATTGCCTTTTTCATATTGCTATTGATTTTACAAAAATTCAAACCTAAATTATTTCAATATCATCTCATTGGTCGTTATGAGTATTATCACTATTATTGTTACTAATATCTTTATAAAGGATATAATGATAAAATTTGATATCATTAATGCTAATACAATCAATTCTAAGTCACATTATTAGTATCATATTTATTTCAAAATTACGATAATATTTTTTTTTTCAAGAATCATAATCACAATAAAAATAACTTTCATGATCATTACTATTCCTATTACTATGATTAACATTATGATTAATATCATTATTGCTTTGATTAATATCACCATCATTGCTCTTACCATTATAATAACTAGTACTACTACT
>NC_091583.1:13041811-13044311 GCF_042767895.1 Penaeus vannamei | reverse complement strand
CACAAACATACACACACACACACACACACACACACTTATACGCACACATAAACACAGAAACACACACACACACACATACAAACACACACGCACACACACACACACACACACACACACACACACACACACACACACACACACACACACACACATATATATATATATATATATATATATATATATATATATATATTCATATGTTTACAGATATATATTTTAAGAAAAAGAAGCTTCACTGCGAGAGCAAACTTATCCTTTTCATCATGCCAGTGTCCCGCCCTCCCCCCTCAAACCCCCCCTCCCTGCCTTCGGACCCTCCCCCATTCTGAATGTCCCCTCCCTCCCCTCCCTCCCCCCCTTCCTGACGGCAGGGAGGGAGCGCCGGACTTCATCTACTGCGGCCTGACACGCTTGTCGCTCCACTGCCTTCTAAACTGAGCCATTTTTCCGTCAAACTTGCTCAAAAGTTTAGGGAAAAGGCAATCTGGCAGACAAGAGCGAGGGGGCCAGAGGGGGCAATTCCGTTGAGCAAATTTCGAGAAGGGATCTCGGCCCCCCCATCCAATCCCCCCCTTCCTCTCCTAACCCCTCCGTCGAACCTTCTTCTTCTATCCGTCTAACCCCATTTCCCTTCCGTGCCCCCCTCATCCTCCCCTTCTTTCCCCTTTTTATCCCCCACTCCTCCCTTCCTTCCCCATCATTTTCCCCCTCCTTTCCTTCCTAACCCCCTTCGTCCCCTCTTTCCCCTCCTCCATTCCTACCAACACAACCCTCCGAGCGGGGACTAATTTCGATTTTCCCGCCGGCTGCCGAGCGTCCGTTTGAAGTTAGGCCCTTCGTTAGTTATGCAGATAAACGTTCGTTGAGGTGAGGCATGGTGCCGGGCCGCGGCGACCAACACCATCTATTTCCTAATTAACCATAAAACTACAAAGAAGGGTGGGTGGGGGTCGGTAAGAATGGGGGGGAAGATAGGGAGGAGAGAGGGGGGTGACTTGCCAAACAACGCATGACGCGCACTCACACGTGATGAGGGTGGGGGGAAAGGGGTAGGGGTAGGGGTAGGAGGTGATCTCTTATATGATTGAATTGCAGGGAATTAACCCTGGATCGGGATGGGACTGTTCACCGTTGCGACCTCAATTTCAACTTTATTGCAAGGTATTCCGGCCGGAGCCAACTTTAAAATCTAGCCCATATACGTTGGAAATATTTCTCGACAAATCAGCTGGGAGAACGTTAGCCATTGGATGTTTTATTGGGGGCAATTGACCGGACAAAGTTATTGGGGGCCAATAAACATGACTGGCAACTCAAGGGTTAAAATGTTTGAGTTGGCGAACTATTTCACATTTTCCCAGAGAAAACATATAGTAGAGCCCGGAGAGAATGGCGGAACTAACTGAATTTATCGCGAATAACGAAAAAAGGAGAGAGGAAAATATGACGTCAGGGCCAAAAGCTATACAGGAACACTGCCATTTTTCCCTGGCGCCCCCTCCCTGTTCCCTGGTACCCTTTGCCCACGCTCTCCATCTTCCACCCCAACCCTCTGCCTATCCCGCTTACCCTTAACCTCCACCCAAACCCCTACCTTATAACCCCCTTCCCCCCCATTGAAACTGAAATATCACACGATCTATCACGCCTTTCGTCCTGCGCGATCTCAAGATATTCCGAGGCGTCACCATCCTCGAACTCCCGAGTCCAAACACGTCTTCGGCTCATTATCCTCACTCGAGCGGCGGGAACAAATATCCCGAAGATTAAGGGGCATAGATCCTGTAATGTGACACGTGAGTCGCCCTCAGTACACTTGAGCTGGCAATAAGAGGAGCCTCGGACGAACAGCGTTGAATACCATATGATCCGACTTAGAGACTTTAATCCTCCTGGAGATTACATGCACAAGGTATCACGTACGAGTTACCAGCGGCAGAGTGAGCCCCTGATGATATCTCCGTACACCTTATTGTCCAATGGGGATAGGGGAAGGGGAGGGGGTGGAGAGGGGGCTCCGCTATCTATATGTGTCTCTCGGTTTTTTGTCTCATTCCGCTCTCTTTATTCTCTCTCTCTCTCTCTCTTTCCTTTTTTTCTATCTGTTCAGACGGTGTGCTTCTTTCATTCATACTCTGTCTGTTTCTTTCATTTATAATCTCTATTTCCTTCTTTCTGTAATTCTCTCACTATGTCTTTTATTCACACTCGTCTCATGTTCCCCTCTCTCTCTCTCTCTCTCTCTCTCTCTCTCTCTCTCTCTCTCTCTCTCTCTCTCTCTCTCTCTCTCTCTCTCTCTCTCTCTCTCTCTCTCTCTGTTTGTCTGTCTCCTGCACTTCTTTTGATAACTTCCTTACGACAGCCCTTCCTTATCTAGCCTTGGCCCTGTAGAAGAAATTATCCTGTTTCCTTCAGGCGTTTAGCTGTATTTAGTGTACTTTATGTACACGTGTAGGCCAAGTATAAAGAAAATAACACGTTTCCCGCAGAGATACACGCA
>NC_091583.1:13026811-13031811 GCF_042767895.1 Penaeus vannamei | reverse complement strand
GCCTGTGTTGGCCTTATCTCGAGACTGGCACTTTATATCCGCCGGCTTATAAATGATAGGGATGCACACGCTATCGGGACGGGTAAATGATAACCAACTAGACGAACATGGGAGAAACATCGTCGTCCGCGCCAGACCATGTACACTGACCCCTCGCCAATGGTCTTTTGAAGACATGGTGTTGGCTAGTAACACACCAGGAGGACAGCGGTCTTCATAAATACTCCTGATAACGCCTCCATGCCAGCCAGGATAGGATGGGGGGGGGGGGCAGGGGGATGTTTGTCTTGCAATGGAGGATAGGCAGGGGAAGGGGACAGGGGGCCCGGTGGTGGAGTGGGGCAGCTCTCTTCAATTTGATTGGTTAATGATCCCTTCTATGGAGCGTCTGATTGGGCTGTGTCGTCAGGGCGAGCCTCTCTTTAAAGGGGGAATGTCAAAGAGATTTTTCTTCTTCTCTTTTCGGTTATGAATGTGTTCGTAACCAAAGGATCGGCGAGAATGTGTAGTGTTCATTACTTTATCTGGGGTGGCGATCTTGCATAGAAATATACCTTTAACACATTCCTGTCCCTGTGCCCACACCAGAAGACAGGGAGTGTTTATAGGCATTTCTGACATACTCCTAATTGAACCCTCCCTATGTACCTTCGTCTTCAGAACCGGCACCAACAACGCCGGCTAAAAAGAACGCTGATGATAAACACGATAAAGCAACCCTTTTATAGAAAGATTAAAAAACATAAACCAGTCCATCAGAAGATTGAAAAGAAGAAACATTGTGGTGAGAACATCGTTGAAAGTGTCATCACCCTGAGCTGTCTCTTATCTCACATCCGTCTTGGGGAGAAAGAAAAAAGAATAAGAAAAAAGGAAGAAGGAAAAAATAAAAGCCGGGATGACCAACAAAGACCACCTTGCTAACATTCCCCGGAGGCCAAGGACGAACCTAGTCATTTATTTTTGTCGCCACTTTTTTTAATAATTTCATTTATTGACTTGCAAGATAAAAAAAAAAAATCCCTTCAACTTTTTTTCAATTATTCCCCACTTCTCCTCTAACCCGCGTTCTAATTCTAATTCTTCTTCTCCTTCTCTTCTTCATTCCTTCTTCTTCCACCAGGCCTCCAGACATAAACAACAGCAAAAGGGAACGACTGCCTCTGCCCAGCACTGGCCGAGAGTTCCTTTGTTTTATCACAGTGGGCTCGTTGTGCTTATGTGCTGAGGAAAACCATTGTGCGTGGAATGTCTGCAAAGTTGAGTTTGACGACGGTGGCCCTTTGTGTATGTGACAGACAGCAATTGGGCTTTTGCTTGTGGTCCCTCTATATAATCAGATATCATTCAACATGCAGCAACAGATTGTTATAGTTGGAGTAAAAATTATGACCACTATCGTCAGTGCATTAGTAATAACAATAATGACTAGTAACAATAATGGTGATGATTATGATAATGATATAATGATAATTGTAATAATAACATTAAAAATACTCTCGATAATAACAATGATGATAGTAATAGTATCAATAATAATGATAATAACAGTAATAGGGATTATCATCATCATCATAATATTTTTAATAGATGATCATAACAATATCAATAAATGAAAATAATTACAAATATCGTCTAATTACTTGTCATTTCTAATATTATCATTCTAATCATTATTAAGCTACTGTTACCATTGTCATCATTATCAATATGATTATTAAACACAAAGATTGCGCTTATCGCCAGTGTCATTATTACCATTTTATCAATATCAATATCAACACTATCTTCCCATCATCATAAATCCCTATTCTGTATCAAGAACGATCTCACAATCAACCCCTGTTATCAAACGATGAATATTTAATCAACAGGACTCATGAACGTCCCGCAAGGTCGTAAATCATAACTATCTTCGGATACTTCAACCCTTATGCCTACTAAATCCTAAATACTTGCGTGATTTTCCCCTCGCTTTAAACTTACTCCCCCGCCCCCCTCCTCCCTATCATTCTTATATTCCCCCTACTCCTTCCTCCACCTCCCCTATATATGAAATGGCTCGTTGTATAAATATCCATTTCAGAGAAGACATTTTGTTGGATCGACTCTGCACCTCAATCCTCATTTACCACCACCACCACCACCACCACCACTTTATGAACACTTGTGTACATGGAATGAAATAGGCCTCAGCATTTATTTACATTTTTCTATTGTAATTATGGTTCGAGTATCGCCATTCCCAACTACACATCTCTTCATTTACAAATTCATAAATTTGATTATGTATTCACTAATCTATTTTCGTTAGATATATACATACATGTATATGTCATTATATATCCTTAGATTCAATATATGTGTGTGTGTGTGTGTGTGTGTGTGTGTGTGTGTGTGTGTGTGTGTGTGTGTGTGTGTGTGTGTGTGTGTGTGTAATCTATATGCGTATATATATATATGTGTGTGTGTGTGTGTGTGTGTGTGTGTGTGTGTGTGTGTGTGTGTGTGTGTGTGTGTGTGTGTGTGTGTGTGTATTTTATATATATATATATATATATATATATATATATATATATATATATATATATATATATGCATCCAGATGTGTATATATGATGTATGTACATAAACATAATATATATATATATATATATATATATATATATATATATATATATATATATATATATACATATATATATACATATTTATATATACATATTTATATATATACATATCTATATATATACATATCTATATATACATATCTATATATACATATCTATATATATACATATTTATATATATACATATTTATATATATACATATTTATATATATACATATTTATATATATACATATTTATATATATATATACATATTCATATATATACATATGTATATTTTATATATATATATATATATATATATATATATATATATATATATATATATGTATATTATATATATCCCTAAGTATTGAAAAATAATCGTCAAAATTCATAATGAAAAATGAAAGAATGTATATACAAACAGTAACACAAAAAAAGTAATCATAATAAAAAGACAACCAAAATTCATAGAAGGGATAAAACCTACCCAATGTACAGATAAAACGAACTCCCTTGAAATGCTCAAAAAACTATCCCAAAATAATTCAAAATATTTCAAAAAAGGATATTCTAAAAAATGCAACAGAAAAATCAAGGCAATAAGCCATGACAACAAAATTAGTCCAGGATAAGTGAGCGTGATCGTAAAAATACGTGATGGCGGATATTTCCCCATTTCCAAAGGGAGGCTTGAATTAACAGTTTTTTTCTCCCCCCCCTCCCCACTCCCTCTCCCTTTTCCTCTCTCCCCTACCTCACCCCTCTCTCATCGCGGATAACGCTGTGCTTTCGCTGATTGGAGGGAATAAGTAAATACTTAACTATATACAGAAAGGAAACGGATAGGGGGAAGAGGAGGGGGTGAGTATGAGAGAGGGAGAGGGAGCATGAGAGGGAAAGGGAGCGGCAGAGAGAGGGAGAGAGAGATGATGGAAAGTCTCTCTTGGGGAAAAAATACGGGAGTGTTATTATAAGGCTGTGCGGCGTGGCGTAGCCTCTCGAGTTCATGCGTAATTTGGATGCTAAGTATGAAGAGCGTTCGGGTTCTCTAATGCATTTCTGCAATTATGCAAATCCAGTCGCTTGCCGTTAGGTCCTTCACAGTCTTTTATCAAACAGGTTTCGTTTTCATTATGTACTAGTTCTGATATCTGGGAAATATCCTCCTCGCGTTATATTAGCAGCGGCGAGGCGTGAACGCGTGTGTTCATTTTATATAGTAGTGTTTTTAGAGGAGCAGTGCACCAGAACTCGGAGCTCGGCGGCTTCTCGACCCGTGACGTGGCGCGCCGCCATTGGGCGGGGAGCAACATCCCGTGCAAGGATGCTGGCGTTCGCAAGATAAAGCATGAACTTTTTCCCTTTTTCAAGTTGTTGGGACTGCTGCTGCTAAATTGGTATTTTTTACGGTAGGTAGTCGAGATGACTTTTTAAGGTAAGCACTTGAACAAACGCGCTGAAGGGCTGCGGCGCTAAGCAGGAACCGCTCGCTGCCAACGCGACGCTATCTGCAAAAAGGGCGCTTAGCTTGGCGAAATCATCCATATATAATCGTAGGATCCACAACAAAAAATAACTTATTATTTAACAGGTGAAGAAGCGTCGACGATTCACTTGTCATGAACAACGTGATGGTCATCAAGTTCTCCTGTCAAACAACACTGAGCCGCTGGGATAGTGTTACCAAACAGGCAGATTATCTTCTCGTCTCCGCTAAATATAGTCTTACGCTATGAACGCCATCCAGGTTTCTTTACTCCGCTTGCTCTGGTTCACTTTTATCTCGAATTTCTTCACATATGTTATTTTTCGATAAGCACAGATAGCGTAATGCCTCATGCCTTAAGACGGCCACTTCTCTTCACCAACACTTGTTTTCGAAGCTCGGTTTTCACACATTTTCCTTACTTTTCTCTTTCTATGCGTTCCCCTTCAGACGCGCCATTAGTGAGTAACGTTTTCTGTTATTCCAAGATACGGAGTGTCAGTGTCTAAATATCGGCGTTAATCCCTGTTCCTCACAATTTCTTTCTTTCTTTCTTTTGTTTCTTCTAATTTTTTAATTTCTTTTTCTTGTGTGTGTTTTTTTTAGCTCTCTGTTTTCTTTTTCTTTTTTTGCTCTCTCTCTCTCTCTCTCTCTCTCTCTCTCTCTCTCTCTCTCTCTCTCTCTCTCTCTCTCTCTCTCTCTCTCTCTCTCTCTCTCTCTCTCTCTCCTTCATCTACCGCTATCTTTATTTGTTACAAGTGTTCCCACTCTCCTCTTCTTTCTTGCACTTCACATTTTCCTCACACTCTCTCAGTCACTCACCCATTCACTCATCTACTCATTCATTCATTCATTCATTCAATCATTCTTTTCTTCTCTCTCTCTCTCTCTCTCTCTCT
>NC_091583.1:12979311-12984311 GCF_042767895.1 Penaeus vannamei | reverse complement strand
GGACTGAGGAGGGAGGGGGATATGAAGACTGGGGAGGGGAGAAAGGGGAAGAAGACGTGGGAGGGGGAGGGGTGCTCGAGAGACCTTAGGAGGAGGGGAGACAGAGAAGGAAGGGGGAAGGTGAAGACGAGGGAGGGAAGGGAGAGAGAAGAAGACGAGGGAAGAGGAGAAAAGGAAAGAAGACGAGGAAGGGGAAGATAAAAACGGGGAGGGGAAGAAGTGAGAAGTAGACGAGGGAAAAAGGGGACGATAAAAACGGAGGAGGGGAAGAAGAAAGACGAGAGAAGGAGGGGAAAGGGGGGGGGGGAAGAAGCCGAGGGTAGGGGGGAGGGGATTCGCGTCCCGTCGCCTTCAACCAAGCTGAGGGTTTATTTTCGTTATCTCTTTAGCATGCCGAGACAAATATGGCAGTTCTTATCGCCACGACTCCACAAACAAACCAGGCCAAGATACGTAGACCAAACACTGTCCTCTGCGTTGCTATATATGATCGCTATACAAAAAAAAAAAAAAAAAAAAATCTAGGCGAGCTCCATGACGTAGAATATATTGTATGCGTGCGTCTTTCTCTTTGCAAAATTGTATATTGCATTTTAATATGAGCGTAAAGGTAATTGTCATACTGATAATAATAATGATGATGGAAAAATATTATTTTTATTGTTTTGCTGGTATTTTTTCATCATCAGTTATCATTACCGTCATAATAATCATTCATATTATCATCATCATTAGTATTATCAATACCATTATCATTGTTGTTGCTACAATTGCTGACGTTGTTATTGTTGTAATAATAATAATAATTATTATTATTATTATTATTACAATTATTATCATTATTTAATAATAATTATTATTATCATTATTATTATTATTATTATCATTGTTTAATAATAATTATTATTATTATAATTATTATTATTGCTATTATCATCATTATAACAATAACAATAATAAAAGTAATAACAATTATAATAGTAAAGATGATAATAACAACAATAATAATAAGAATAACACTATTAAAATGATTAAATTAATTGCTATCGTTATCATTGTTGCTATCATCTCTATCACTATTATCATCAATATCATTATCATTTACATCATTATTATAATTTTTGGTGTTATTATTAGCAGTTTTATCGTTCTTGGTATCATTAATATTCTCAAAGCTGAGTAACACTGATTGCGACAAAAAATATAAGTGTGATCCCTCAAAATAATAATAATAATAATAATAATAATAATAACAACAGCAACAATAACAAAACAACAATAATAATAATAACAATAATAAAAATTAATAATAATAATAATAATAATAATAATAATAATAATAATAAAGAAAAAATACAAAAAATAACACTGACCATGAACATATAAACAAAAAATACCCAGACGCCCATGATATCAGCATTCCCCAGCATATCACGCCCCTCCGTTCAAAGCAGCATAATAATAATTTGAAACCTTCATAAACCCCTACGAGATGCTCTGCCATGCGGTGGGCAATATCTCAACACAGACTTGCAATAAAAAAAAAAAAAAAAAAAAAAAAAATCTTTCTCTTAGGTCCAAAAATTACGTTCTAGTCCTTTTTTTTTTCTTAATCAACATTTCGTTAGTTTTCATTTGTTTTGATTGCAGGCCAGGGAAGGTAAGTTCTCACTATGACGTAAAATGGTCTATACTTACGCCGGAGAGACTGGGCGTAATGGCGTTAGCTAATTAAACACTGACGCATTTCATTGACGCATTAGGCGACGTAAATACCACGGTGGCATTACGTTTTATTTCGTTATTATTGTTACTGTGTGTGTCGCCTTCTCATGTGTCTAATTATGTGCGCTAATTCTTCAATAAACAAATAGTAATTGGAATGAACCATGCTATTGGAATGAATTATTTCAGTCATTAGCACGAAAAAAATGCTCTTTAAATCGAAAATTTAAATGGCGGTTTGTATCGCCCTTCTGAATATTGAATTAACTATATGTGATACAAGGATAAAAAATAATGAGTAATAAATCTGATCATAAGGTACACTACATATCGTTAGTAATGAAAATAAAAAAAAGGGAAAGCAATAATACAAGGAATTTCAAGACGAAAAAAGAAAAAGAAAAATTACACATCATAGAAAAAGAAGAGGCAGTGTAAAAAAATCATTATTGAATAATAAACCCAAAACATGACTTAAGGTCTGGAAAAAGAAATCGAAGAAGACAGGAAATTAATTCAGTGAAAGATATATTATCCAATATTCGTAGCATAAAGATCCAAAGGCAGACATCAAGAAAATACAAATAAACAAGACTAATTGATGAGCGTAAAACGGGGAGAAATTATGAGTTAATACAGACGGATAAATATTAACAAGAAGGCATAAAGCTTTAGAGGCAAAATTTACTGCGTTTTGATCTACGTATACACAGCGATCGCTCGGTCTACACACTCGCAATTGGGATATAAAAGTTTGGGAAATATGAAATATGAATATGATCATTAATTTTACGTATCTGAAATCACCGAAGAAACTCGATTTGAATTTGCCGCCCCGTCTCGACAGACAGGAGGGAAGATCGACGCCAAATCGGGACATAAAACTACAAAGCTTTTAATTAAGTGAATATTAGCCCCGAGACTTTTCGAGGCAAGAAAAAAAGAGAGAAAAAGAAAAGGGAAATGGAGATTGTGAGGCTTGCTGGGAGGCCAGTACACGCACGCAGCCCGGCCCTCATCTGTCTGCGAGATCGATAAACAGGCTCACATTTCACAGCCTAAAGGAGCCTTGATCGTACAAATACCATTAGGGTTGCAAATCTTCAATGAGTTCAAGTGCAATGACCCTCTTGCATACCCAGAATCTTTATCTTTATTTCTTTATCTTTCCCGTTGTCTGCCTGATTTTGCCTCGTCTTTTCTCCTCCCTTATTCTTACTTATTCTTTCTTTCTTTCTTTCTTTCTCTCTCTCTCTCTCTCTCTCTCTCTCTCTCTCTCTCTCTCTCTCTCTCTCTCTCTCTCTCTCTCTCTCCCTCTCTCTCTTTTCCTTTCCCTTCCCTTCCCTTCCTCACTCACTGCTTCATCCCCTTACTCCCATCCCTTCCTTCTCTTCCCCCTCCCTCCCCGCCCACAAAACCCCTCCAAAGCCCCAACACGCCCTCATAACCCCCCCCCTCCCTTCATCTCTCCCCTCCCCTCCGACCCCATCTCCTTGAGCGGTGATATGTGCAGTATCCCGAGACGTGCAACTGCAAGAGTGAATCAGGGTTCGATGGTTCATGAATCAGGGTGATGAGTGCGGGGCTCCTCTAAGGCGGGTCTTTATGGCACAGTCCGTCACGTATTAACAAGCCACAAAAGCTTCTTGACTGTAATATGATCTAACTAGCAGACATAATACCCTCATCAATTAACATTTTTTCCTATTAAATCTCATTATGGACTTAGTAAGTGGATCAAATGCTTTTGCCTTCAGGGAGATGGTGTGTTTATTTAGAACAAGCATTGAATATTTTTAAATTATTCATATCACGTTGAGATACGTGTATATATAGTGAATTCAAGTACTCTGAAATTTAATAAATGTTCAGGTAGACAAGACAAATTGGATTATTAAAAATATAATTAGAACTGTCTTAATTTATAACAAGTTGGGAAAGGTGTCTAACTCGAAAGATGAGGCTGCGTACATATGCTTAGTAAGACAAACAAGGCGAGAAAATGGGCCTCTTTTTATGTACATATCACTCGCTTTCGATATATACAAACACCTATGCTCTAAAAATGATAAATAGAATAATCAATAATTCGACAGGAATTATTGTAGTCTACAGCAGACGTGCAGTGAAATTATTTTACAACATACATAAAAATCTCCGTTCCTTTCAAAGGATGTAACTACATTGGATAGATAACAACCGAACAAAAAAGTGGTACTTGATTTTTCTTTAAACACCAGTGAATGTCAATGCATTTCTTTTTTTCTCATCTAAAGAAAATAAAATGTAAAGTAATTCCGCAGTCAAGAATCATCCAGAAATCTGAATGATTTCGCTTTGGCTATGCATGATATTCATTGCGTAATGGTATATATAAAAAAGGCCTAATTCTGCGTACCACCTTGTACTTAATTTGCCAATATACTTATATTTTGTAGAAATGATATGAATGAGCATATCTTCACAATAAAGATTTATATTTCATGTATCTTAGATAAATCTCTTGTATTATAAAGATATTTATTCTCTTCCATACTTTTTTCCTCATTTGTCACAATGAACACGGTTCATATTTCCTCTCTCTACTTTTGAATCGAGGTACTGATTGCACGTTTTCTCTTGCCTAATCTTTAAAAATCTAATTTCTACATACAAAATGCTAGTTGAGAAATCTATATGAAGCAGATCTAAAAATAAATTAAATTAATAATAATATTCGTATTAAATCAAAATTCTTAAAGAAAAAGAAAGAAAAAAAAGCAGCCACAGCGTTCTTAGGTTTCCTCATAATCGTTCCTAAATTGTATCAGTTCTATTACATTTATAAGCCCTTTGTTCTGGAAATACTAAGAGCAAAGCCATGGCCGTGGTGCGTGGTACAGAAAGCCTTCCCCCCAAGAGGTTTGAGATTAAAAAAAGCCCAGAGATCCAACGTGGGAGACCGGCTTATGGAACCCCCTTAAGTGGTGTCTGGGGAAACAGGCTTCCTTTTAGATCTTTGCGCGGCAATTCAAAAAGAGGAAAATTTCTGTAAATGCACACTATTTCCGTCTTTTAAAGCATAGTGGGCTAGTATTGAAACGTTTAGTTCATACCTATTAGCTTCATTTAGTCGACAGTTTGGCATTTTATGTCCGAGTGCCTAACTAAAAGTGACAAAAATTTACCCAAACGATTTTTTTCTTCTTTTTACTCTAGCTTATCTCAACTTATCTCTCAACACATCCGGCACCCGACACACTTAACCGACACCTCTGGCACATCCGCATGTCACT
>NC_091583.1:12961811-12966811 GCF_042767895.1 Penaeus vannamei | reverse complement strand
TAGTGGTGGTGATAATGATAATGATAATAATACTAATAGTAATAATAATCATGATAACAATAATAATATACAATAGCAGTAACACTACTACTACTAATAATAATGATAATAATAAAAATTATAAAAAAATAATAAAAATATTATTAATGATAATAATAATAATAATATAGAAAACTGATGAGGATGATTGCAACAATAACAATGATAATACCATTTATAATAATAATAATAATAATAATAATAATAATAATAATAATATCATCAGTAATATCAGCAGTAATAACAGCGCTAATGATGTTAAAATCAAGACAAAAGTATTAATGATAATAACAATAATAATAATACTAACAATAATAATAAAATAATAATGATGCTAATAATCAGACTGTTGATTTTAATATAAACATATTAAACCATTTATTAATCATATTCTTAATAAATAAGTTGTAATTATGATAACAAAACACACACACACACACACACACACACACACACACACACACACACACACACACACACACACATATATATATATATATATATATATATATATATATATATACATAGATTAAGAAAAAAATAGCGAAATCTTAAAAAAAAAAAAAAATAACGTCATTACTATCAGCAGTACAATGGCAGCGATGATAATGATAGGGATAAAAACAAAAGAATTAAATTTGATAAAATTATGGTAGTAATGATAATAATAATAATAATGATAACAATAACAATAACTGTTATATAATAATGATAATGATAATAAGAATAAGAATGATATGAAAATAATAAAACTATCCCAAAATAATGGTAGCAATAATAGATATACCAAAAAATAATAATAATAAAAATGATAATAATAATAATATTGCGGATGATAATGATAATAACAATAATAATAATAAAATCAATATTTATATAAAAGGAAATATGACTATGCAACCGATAATAAAATCATTATTAAAGTTTGTAATAATGAAAAATTTATATCATCGCATTTTACAATTTTCTTTCACATAATTTCCCGTCTTAAAATTACAAGTACAGAATAATAATCATAATATTAATTTGCTGTTCATAATGGAAACTAAATGTTGCTGATTATCTCGTGTGCCGCATACTTAGTTTTCAAGACATACATAACAAGAATCATAAAATATCATAAATTCTAAGAGAGCAATACCAATTAGAGATAATGTGGATTCTTCTTTATCGCATCTCTCGCTCCTCCTCTCCTATCATTTTTTTCTCTCTCTCTCTTTGACCAGCCTCCCCGCGCCATTTAACTGAAAGCGAAGAAGTATATCATTGGGTCACGCCCAACAAAGACAAGTTCAAACCGCAGCGTTCAAGGTTGCCAAGCACGGCTCATTAGGCTAGATCACGGCGGCCACAGGAAGCACTTGTCATAATGAACGATCTCCCACGGCCACATTTCCCCCGGGGAGTGATTGCGGGGAAGTCATCTGGGTTATTCATTAATAAGCTGGTGCACTGTTCAACCTTGAAAGAACGCCGGGAAGATCACCCTCTCTCGTGTTCACACACCGACTCGACAACCGCCGCCCGTCCGCCCATACTTGACTGCGGGAACATTCTGATATATCATACTGGAACATTATTGCCCGACCACTGCAATCTCGGAACATGCCGACATTGCGGGTGTAAATGCGAGCGGTGTCTCTTCTTTCATCACTTGTACACATAATAACGCAGTTAACGGGGCGTACAGCGCTAGACATGAGTTGCGTATAAGTACGTCTTCGTAGATGTCAGCTAAAAAATTCTCGCATACCGAGAGAAATGTCTATGATACGTCCCAAAAAATAATCGCGACGTTCGGCCAGCAAAGTAGCCATTCCTATGTTAACGCTCACTGCGGCGTAAGTTGTTGTTGTTGGTGTTCTGGTCCCCGGCATAATGATATTCGTACGGCCACTGCTGTTGCACACGCCCCAACACCATCAACCACGCAACAAAAGGAGAATTTTAGTCAAATCCGTCTCTCTAATGCGGTAATTTCTAGTTAGCCCTGGCCATCGACGTGCAACATAAGCTCGGAGTCGATCTGGATGTACGTACCTTGTTCCTTGGAAGGAGCGGAGGGGGAAGGACCAAGCGAGAGGCGGCGACCAAGCTCAATGCTGCCCGCCGAGCCTCGCCTCCGCCATTTTGTGGTGTTGCGCGGGGCGAGGGCGACGCGGGAGTCTCCAGGCCCTCTGACTTCTCCTGCCCAACACACACACACGCCCGCGCACACACGCCGCAGCTACCACCGCCCGCAACGCCCATGCTCTCTACTCTCTTCACGTCACTACTACTTATTACGTTACTTGTCTTCCAGCGGACGGCGATGGACAAGGAGTCTTTCATCCGTTTGAGATGGGGAGTTTAGAATAGTGCGAACCCCATGTATTTTGAAATACGAATTTCTAAGAGTTATAGATTTTACATAAGAATTTAAATATCACCTTCCGAATGAACTTATTTGTTAAAATCACACTTTTGACTTACATAATGCCTATAAATGCATGGCAGTAATATACTGAAAATACGTATGGTTTATCCCAACCAAAAAAAAAAAAAAAAAATCTTAGGGCCGAGCTGGTAGTGGTTGTGATCCTGAACACCAGATGGCAGAGTAATCGGCCGCGCATCCAAACATAGGCTATTTTCTTGAGGTGGAAATATATTTAGAACTAGACTGATAGAAGATGTACATTGCGTACGTATTTATGTCACCTAAATAAGACTGCGTGTGAACCAGCTGTCAAGGCATGCAACTTTAAAGAGCATGATAATCTCCGCACATTAATATTGCACAGGAAACGTAAGTCAAAACACAACAGGTGGTGAAATACTCATTTCTACTAACTTATCACCAACTTCATCGTAGAAAGACTTGCTCACATGAAGAAATAAACGAACTGTCTTCCTAATCACGAAATTTATGAATTCCTGCTCGCCTAAACGAAAAAGAATGACGAGTGTTTCCGAGGAAAGGGAGAGTTTACTCACCACAAGACATCCCGGTGGGGGCAGGTGGACCTTCAAAAATAGCGTGGTGCTGAGCCGTAGCGATGCAGACCGCCTGTGCTGCACCTGTTCGGGAGAGCGTGCGAGCCGCCGTAGCTGCGGAGAGCGTACCCGGCTCAATAACAGGGAGAAGCTTCATTCTTATAGGCGGTCGAGGCGCTGGTGGGGGGTTGGGTTAGGGGGCGGTAAAGACCAGGACGGCTCCGGCAAGGCGCCTGCCGGCGACCAGCGTATGATGTACGCTGCTCTAACAGGTCTGGCAACAGCTGTGTGGTGCCATCATGAATAAAGGATAAGTGCGGTTCGCCTGGCATCGTCGAGAGCCAATAGCTTCAGAGCGAGGGGTAAGAAGGAATGGGCTGTGAAATCTATTGTGGGTTGGGAGAAGGTGTGGGACCTTGGCGACTACCTATTAGCCAGCCTGTGGTGGGGGTTCGAGCCTGGTGAGTGGGTGGCGACACGAGGGCCCAGGATGATGAGTGGGAGGCGTCACGACTCCGGCCACCCGGGGCCTCAGCTTGCGAGTGGGTGGTGTCGTGGAGACTCCTGGCGGCGAGGGCTCCGTGCAAGAAGTGCGGCGGGGTTCCTGCCAGGCACCTTCTCCTCCTGCCAGTGCCCCGGTCTACACCCGCGAGAAGGGCCACTACGCAGGCGCCTCTCGCCTAACACCCGCCAGGAAACATTCATTCGCCGGTGTTTTTCCATTCTGTTGACGACTGATGGCCGCCCTGCCGCACCTTCAACCTAAGTGGCTGCTGCAGGGGCGGCACCATATGAAAAATCTTTGTCTAATGGCCTCCCTTTCCTAGAAAAAAGAACTCTCGAGTCTCACAAATTCGCAAATACTGTATAATACTGCCGTAAAACTAAGTATATGCAACGCTAATGTGAGCATGCTGAAGATATTTTCTCAAGTCAAAGGCATATCTGGGGGGAAGGGGGGGATTTATGCAAAAATAGCAGCGCAGAGCAGCAGCCCTTTTCTTGTGGGGATCATGGTGATAATAGCTGAGATCTACGTATTGTAAATCATGCACACAGACTGCAAGTGGGGTTCATTGTAAACAGTGTAGGAGAATACACACCACAGGGGTAATTATGGTCCACTAACTGGTGTATTAGACTATGTGGCTACCGGCCTGAGAAATTCAAATGCCGTTTAACCAATCAGAAGGGTGCGCCATCCGCCACAACCAATGAGAGACCTGGATCTCACTCTAGTACATGTAAGAGAAGTTATCGCCATATTTTTAACGATTACATAAATATCTGTGTATCTGTTCTTTGTCGATATATTAATTCTGAAATATATACACTACAAGCACTTGCAAGGAAAAACAATGCAAACTGAAATCTATAAACAAGGACTTACCAAACGATCGGCAATGGCTATGGGTATCCATGGAAGAATGAATGGTATTTGCACACAACATACACACACAAACACAATATTAGCATTTGCCAATACACAGTAGGCCCACTGAAACACAGCACTACACACACCCGCCGACCTCCACCGAACTCCAGTACAAACTGAGTTCTTGCAAGCAATTCGGCTAACATTATGGTCCTTTTAATGAGAAATAAACAACGCAAATGACTTATTAGCCAATAGCGACCGATACCCGGGTCTGCAATAACTATATTTTTAAGGCCTCGCCAATGTTGCAAGGACCACTAGCAAGGTGCATTGTAAAATATCTCGCTGCCAGTTTACGAGGATATTAAAACCCTTTTAAAATTCATTATAATTCAAAATTTAGCGTTCAGGGGCCTTTTCTTTTTTCTCTTTCGATACACTGGACTACTTACAGGGATGAAGATCAGAGTTCTTTAAGAAATCTACTTAGGGAACCCTTCAAAATTCGATGAAGTTTCTAAAGACTTCCAGAATAATCTAGGGGCAGACCGCGGTGTCTTGGAATCAAACATGTTTTATTGGTGTCGTTTACTGCACTAGAGCTTCG
>NC_091583.1:12946811-12951811 GCF_042767895.1 Penaeus vannamei | reverse complement strand
ATTATGCTTACGTTTTACGAACGCGTTTCCAATGTGATTTGAATATCGGAAGGTAATAAATTTATGATCGTGTGATGTGCTATTGTGACAAATACTTATATCCATCGATGTGTTAACAATTGATCTTACAAGTTGAAATATGTTAGAGACCGTATAACATAGTATGATTATATGATGAGCATATTTATATTATAAATTTCGATTACTATCATTACTATCCTTTCCGCTAATCTTATAATAATTATTCAATGCTGTTCATGAATGGAACGAACTAATGCTTTTCATCGCTATAATATTGCAGTAAATACAATGAATAATAGACGATAATATATATATTCCTTATAATCATTATCACCGTCAACAGTATTAAGACCATTACAATTTTGCTAATTTTCTCACCATTATAGAACAACTTCTCATACAATTTCATCATCAGCATCATCTCTACACTCATTATAATTTTCATTGTTATTGTTTTTCCTTTTCTTTTGTGGCGTTACTAGTATCATCATTGATATCATAAGCATTGCAATGATGAAAATGCGATTTATTATAATCAATTTAATTATATTACTTTTGTTATCATTGCCATCAAAATTATTATTACTCTTTGTTCTAGTAGTATTAGTAGTAGCAGTTGTAGTATTTTGTTGTTTTTGTGCTTTTCATTGTTATTACTATCAGTGGTTACAATATCATAATTATGATATTATCATTTTTATTATTGTTATCATTAATATTATTACTGTCATCATTATCATTATCATTATTAATAATAATACCGTTGCCATTATTATTGCCAGTATCATTAAAATAGTTATCATTATCTTTATTGTTATAAATACCATTATTATTGCTATTAATATCGTCATGATCATAGTCATTATTATAATTCTCTGTATTGTTATAAATACCATTATTATTACTATTATCATCATTATCACAATCATTATTATCATTATCATCATTACTGTTATCATCATTATTATTAGTAGTAGGAGTAGTAGTATCATTATCACTAATGTTACTTCTATTTTATTACTATTAGTATTATTATTATCATTGACATTATCATCATTATCATTCATATTGTTATTCTTATCAGTATGATTGCTGTCGTTGCTATTGTTGTTTTTTGTTATTATCATTCTTTTTATCTTTATCATTATTATTATTTCAGTAATTATTGTTTCATAATTATCATTATCATTTATTATCATTATCATTTTCATTACTATTATTACTATTACTATTATCATTCTTATTATCATTATCATCACTAATATAATTATCATTATTGTTATCATTATTATTATTATCAGCATAATTATTACTGTTATGATTATTATTATTATTATCAATATCATTATTACTGTTATCACTTCTATTATTTTTGTCATTATGATGATCGTTATGAACATCATTATCATGAATATCATATTCATTATCATTATTTTTATTTTCATTATCATTGTTGTTATTAGTATTATGATTATTATAATTGTTGTTATTAGTATTATGATTATCATTGTTGTTATTAGTATTATGATTATTATCATTGTTGTTATTAGTATTATGATTATTATCATTATTATCTTTATCATCATTACTAATACCATTATCACCCTAATTATAATATCCTTATCATCATCATTATCATCATCATCGTTATTACTATCATTATCATTATTATCATTATCACTTTTGTTATTATCATTACTACTAATATGGTTATTTCCATCATAATAATTTTCGTTATTATAATTTTTACTACTACTACTACTATATTTTTCACTTTAACTATTATCATCATTATTACTATTAATGTTATTATTACTATTCTTATCATCAAAAATATTTAATATTACTACAATAACTATTACTATTAGTAGTAGCAGTAGTATTAGTAGTATTGGTACTGTTATCATTATTATTATCATTGTCATTATTAGTATTACAGGTGTGATCATCATACTCATTTTCACTATCATCATTATTAAAATCAATATTATTAATAGCATAAGCATGAACATTATTACTAGTGCTAATCATATCCTCACTATCATTAATACTATTGTCATCATCATTAATCATTATCATTATCACTAATTACTATAATCATAATCATTACAATCATACCCAGTGTGAGTAATAACTGTGGAATCGGAAGCAGTGTCAGTTCCATATCAATACTACTGCTACTACTACTAAAATTGCTTCTACTAGGGCTACTACTACTACTACTATTGACTGAAGTAATAATATCAATAACTACAATGGTGATAGTAGTAATAATGATAGTAATGATTGTGTAAAAAAATAATGATAAAAATGATAATAATAATATTGATGAAAAGGTCATTACCATTACTAATTTCGTTCTAATTACCTCTTTTGGTGTTACTACGTTTCTTATCACTACGGTACTATGGTTATCTTATAATCATACATGCCTTGCTCCTGTTTCCATTATTGATACTAATTTGATAATGATTATGGTTATCTTGATCATAATATGAATGAAAATAATAACAATACTGATAATAATGATAGTGGTAATATCATAAAAATAATCATAATGCAATGATAATGACGTTGATAATGATAATAATAATAATAATAGCATTAATAATGATAATAATAACAATAATAATAACAATAACGATGATAATGATAAAAAATTATAATTATAACGACAAGAGCAGTAATAAAAAATATATTATTAACAGCCAATGATGATAACATTAAAAATTATCATTATCATATTAATGACTATAATCATGGCAATAATTATGAGATACTGATGATATGGAGGATATATACATCATTATCATTATTGTTGCCATGTTCTTATCATCATTCATATTGTATCATTATTATTATCATACCTTTATGATAATAATAGTAATTATCATAATTATGTGTTTATTATCACAGTCATATGGTAATTGTATGATAATCATTTATTATCATAATTGCAAGATGATTATTTGCTTACTATTATCATATCTTTATAATAATAATAATGATAAACAGAAATGTTAACAATAATAATGATTATCGTTATCATGATGAAAAGGACACTGGAAGTAATATTAGAAAATGATAATGACCATAATAATAATAATGGAAAAATAATGATACTGATAATAGTGATAATAATGATAATTAATAGTAAAATGATAATACCAATAATTGAAATAAGGAGCAATAAATAATCATAATAAATAAATAATAACAATAACAAAAATGATGATGATAGTAATAATGATAACAATAATAACAATATAAATATTAACACTAGTAACAATAATATTGATAAACAAAAAAAGACTATAAAAATAATAATGATGATGTTAATAATAATGTCAACAACAAAACCAATATTATAATTATTATAAAGATAATGAAAATAACAATAATAATAGTAATAACAATCATCATCCTTATCGTTAATAGCAACAGTAGCAGCATTATTGATATGATTATCATTAGAACTATTATAATTCAAATAACGATGAAAACAATGGCTATCATAACAATAATCACACTTCTGCTACTACTAATGCTATTATAACTACTACTACATCTAATGCTGATGATGATAATAATGAGAATAATAATGATAACAATAACAACATTACTACCAATAACAATATGAATGATAAACATTTTGATAGTAGTCATAATCACAATAATAACAATAGAATAATGATGATAATAACATGAAGATAATGATAATTATAATGACAATATTACTTATGATAATAATATTTCGTAATAACAATAATAATGATAACATTTATATAAATGATAATAACAGTAAAAATATTAATAATAATGATCATGATAATAAAATAACGAAAACAATAATAATAAAAATACTACTACTAATAATAATAATGAAATTACCTAACATTAATAACAATAAAACTACAATAATAATCATAACAATAATAGATATAAGAAATAATAATAATAATAATGTTAATAATAATGAAACCAATAACAATAACAAAAATAAAGATAATGATATTGACAAGAACTTTAACAACATACTACTACTACTACTTCTAATAATAATAATAATAATAACAATAATGATAATACTAAAACAATGATAATGATAATAACAATAAATATTAATAATAATAATAGTGACATTAATGATAATAAAAATATCAATACTACTAATAATACTGATAACAATAACAATAATAAAAAAGAATGATAATTATTATCATCATTATAACTATAATGATAACAATCACCAGAAGTATCGCTACGTCCCTAGTAGTTCAGTAAAAATGGACAGTAAAAACGAAAATATATCCGTAGGTAATTTACAATTCAAATCGACTTAAATCAGTAAAAAAAAAAAAAATAAATAATAATAATAATAATAATCGACGGTAATCCAAAAATTCAACAATAACTGGTTTTATGCAAAGGAATTTACATATTACAGATCTTTTCGGTAAAAACGAAAATATATCCATTGGAAACTTACAATTCAAATCGCCTTAAATAAGTAAAAATAAATAAATAAAACAAAAATCATAAGGGTAATCCAAAAATTCAACAATAACTGGTTTCATGCCAAGGAATATACATATTACATTTTTTTCAGACACTATTTTTCTTCTTTCTTCTCCTTATTATCAATGAAATATAAAATATGGAAGCAATAGTAATATCCTTATTAGGAGCTCTAATAACAGTTAAGACTGGAGCCAACAGAAATAATAATCGAAATATTAAAATTCATAACAATGCTGATGATGATATCATAATAATAATAGTAATGATGATGCTAATGATAATCATGATAACAAATGGTAATAACAATGACAATATTACTGATAATAATAACAACTGTTAATAACAATAACTGATAACAATAATGATAATAATAACAATAATAATTGTAAATACAATAATGATGATAAAAATAACAGTAATGATGTCAAAAAATTATGATAATCATAATAAGGAAGATG
>NC_091583.1:12901811-12904311 GCF_042767895.1 Penaeus vannamei | reverse complement strand
TGGTGATCAATTATGCATCTAATGGAGTTATTAAGAGATTGAAAATGTACTTACCAATGGTCACACTCACAGGTGTTGCACTTAGCACAGACTCAAGGTGTCCACTAGCCACGCTACGACCCTCCACGACCACAGAGGGACGACCTCGCTCGTTTTTGTCGCTCAATAGCTTCGGGACAACACCCACTTATCAATGAAATGTCCCAACATCCAACTAAATTCGGAGATTTTATGTGTCTTCCGCCTGTGATGTAAAACCTCGCGTTAGATTACTGCCACGTTTAGGAGCTATAAAGAGAGTAGGCCGCACCCAGCTCGCACCCATTGGCTTGCCGCTCGCTTGCAGGGCTCGTAACCGCTCGCCGAGGCATTAACGACCGCAGCGAGCTTCGCCCATAGGCCATCACGCCATTACGGGTAGGGCAAGGGGGAAGGAGGGGTGCGGGGGGCATGGCGGGGGTAGCCGGGGGGTGTGGCGGGAGGGAAGGGGGCGCGCGGGGGTAAGCGGGGGTAAAGCGGGGGTAAGGAGGGGGAAGTGGGGGTAAAGCGGGCCTCTGCAAGAGGGGGGGATGGAGGTGACCAGCAACGGGAGGGTCTGAGGGGGTTGGAGGTCACCGCACGCTCCTCCCTCTTACCCCTTACCCCTCCCCCTCCGTCCCCCTCTCCCTCAGCGCCACCACGGTGACCGCAATTGCCTCCCCCTCCCCCTCCCCCGTCCGACCCCCCGCGGCCAAGCTCGGGACGAACAAGAGCTTCCACATCGTAACCCCCCCCCCCTCTCCCCCCGAGAAGTGGGTCACTGTGCTTATGAGAAAAGCAATTAAGTAAGAGAGAAGCAACGCTCAAAAATGAACTCTGCCTCATCTTCCTCCTCCGTGGGGGATTGTAGTCCACTGCAGCATTAAAGCCTTTTCCATGAAGATGAACAAGAGTTTTGCGTGACGGGACGGACCTCCAGAGCCGTTTCGCATGATGCAACATCTCGTAACGCCATAAGGTGGATTGGAGTGATGCATGTGACTGGTTCCCGATCTATTCAATAACCTCTTCCACTGCGTCCTTTTACTAATAGGGCAGACCTCATGACGCGAAGGAACTAAGAGTGTCCTCGCCTCCTGCAACGGTCCCTTAACCCCCACATTCTTGACATCTTCTTCAAGTGTACCCCCTGTCCTGGACCCTTTTCGGTAATGACCTTAGCTTCCCGTGCTCTCTGACTGGTCCATTTTCTTTAACGCTCAAAGATCTGCATTTGTAGTGAAGCGCAAGGGTGTTGGTTGAGCACTTAATGCTTATTCATAAGTGGTTCTTGTGTGAATTTTAAAAATGCGTTAATGACTATAACGAGTGAGTAATTAGAGGCGTTAATCTCTCTAGACTTGCCTGCCATCTGGCGGTGGCCTCATCAACCACTTAGGCTCCTCCCACTCCGATGTCGAGGGCAACAACTTTTTGAAAATGCAATACTCGCAGTATCAGAATAGTTGGGGCAGAAAACACACACCCTTGAGCGAAAGCGAAGTGTATAAAGTGCCGGGCTTATGGGCGCGTGGGACCTCAACTTTGGAATATATGCAAATTAGTACTCAGAACACTTACATGCTTGATCAAGACATGTTGCGTGGTAGCTGATATCCTTGCGCAAGGAGGGGGGAGGAGGGGGGACTCTGATGAAGGGAGGTTTTGGGAAGTATCTGGTAGTCATCCGTAGCCGTTATGGTCGGACAATAGCCACGTTCCTATACTTTACGACCCTGAAGAAACTGAGAGAGCGCCGGCGGGGGAAGAAGGGGGAAGGGGGAAGGAGGGGGGGGAGGGTAGGAGTGGAAAGGAGGGAAGGAGAGTTTGAAGGAGTGTGGGAAGACAACATTAAGCTGCACGTTTTCCTTAAAAGACATGGCCGACTTTGTGAATACGTTTTTTGTGACGACGCCGTGTTTATGAAGCTTATCTAAGCCCTCTCCACAGCGGGGGGAGATGAGGAGATGAAGACGTTACGGTTCTTCCGGTTTTCTGTTTTGGTATATGAAATGAGATTAGACAAATAATGACGAAACGTGTGAAATGAAGAGATAAACCATATACGGACATTTCATCCCTTCGTCTTTACTTTTTGTTTCGTTCATTCCACCGCATTAATAAAAAACGAAGTTCTTTTCTCATCTTATTATCGTCTAGACATTATAAGGGTTCATAATAGAAAAGTTCAAACCTCGCCAGTAACAAACAAATGAATGAGATTACGACGATGACTTTCATAAACATTTGCGGTTTTGCAACAGACTTGCAGCCTCCAAGTCACTCATCATGCGTGCGACGTAGACAGAGAGAGAGAGATATAAAGGTATAGTGTAAAGAGAGTGGCGAAGAGGATGAGGGATAGAAATGGAAACGAGTAAAGGGAAAGGGAGACGAATAGGAAAAGAAATAGATACATAAACAGATAGAGAGAGAGAGAGAGAGAAGAGGGCGAAGGGACGAGAGAGAGGGGAAGAAGGAG
>NC_091583.1:12849311-12851811 GCF_042767895.1 Penaeus vannamei | reverse complement strand
AACACTTATCTTTAGCGTTTCCGGAAGAATGTCGTTTACCAAAATAATAAATATTACTTACCTTATCGCAGAACAAAACGGCGCCATGCTTCCTTTTGTGTTGACGTATTAATATTTCAATAAAACGATAATTTTCACAATTTCGAAACAAACACACAGACAAACACTATTCACTAAAACATGACACGATCATTTCCCCACAAAATGCGCACTTTTTTCTTTCCAAACACCAGCACTACATCACTTCTAAAGTTAAAATCAATATAAACGCAAACGCACCGAGACACAGTCAGACACAAACTGGTGGAGATCGCGGACACGTGACGTCATATTGTCGACATTCTTTAAAGCAAGAAATTTACATAATTCACAACACAACACTGTAAAATAAGTAGTAAACATGACCTTCAACGTTCTAATTCATAGTATATATCACAATATTAACAATACAAGTTTTTATACATTCCATGTTTACCAACTAATACTTGTTGAGTGAATTTTTAGATATAAAGGGATTCAATTATTATACTTGAAAATTTCATGCATAGTATATACTTGTGGAATGTTATATATAACATCAAATCATGATCAAAATGCCGATTTTGTACGAATGAAGCATACCTCTCCCTTTACTTTACAAAATTAGGTTAGCTATAACTTTTAACCGTTGTGTTTAGATTTAGGAATACCATTAACCTTAATACAACATGAATCATGAATGTTCCATGTAATTCTGTGTTTATTTTATTTTTTTTTTTTTTTTTTTTTTGCACGTTTAATGAAGCAACTTGTGTATTAAATGTCTTTATATGGACATTAAAAGTTTGAAATATATAAAAGTTTTACGAACCACTTTGCATAACTACAAAATCTAAATAATAAAAACACCTTGGAAAAGTATTTTGAAATGCGTTAGGCTCAATCAAAAATTAAAATTCCAATAACCAAATGTCTATAAAATTTGACATTACGTATTTCTTCAGAGGAAATCAAACACTTATCTTTAGCGCTTCCGGAAGAATGTCGTTTACCAAAATAGTAAATATAACTTACCTTATCGCAGAACACAAAGGCGCCATGATTGTTCCCTTTGTGTTGACGTATTAATATTTCAATAAAACGATATTTTTCACGATTTCAAAACAAACACACACACACACTTTTCACTAAAACGCGACACGATCATTTCCCCACAAAATGCACTTATTTCTTTCAAAGCAACACCACTACATCACTTCTAATGTTTTAAATTCAAGCCACAGTCAGACACAAACTGGTGGAAATCGCGGACACGTGACTTCATATTGTCGACATTCTTTAAAACAAGAAATTTACATAATTCACAACACAACACTGTAAAATAAGTAGTAAACACGACCTTCAACGTTCTAATTCATACTATATATCACAATATTAACAATACAAGTTTTTATACATTCCATGTTTACCAACTAATATTTGTTGAGTGAATTTCTAGATATAAAGGGATTCAATTATTATATTTGAAAATTTCATGCATAGTATATACTTGTGGAATGTTATATATAACATCAAATCATGATCAAAATGCCGATTTTGTACGAATGAAGCATAACTCTCCCTTTACTTTACAAAATTAGGTTAGCTATAACTTTTAACCGTTGTGTTTAGATTTAGGAATACCATTAACCTTAATACAACATGAATCATGAATGCTTCATGTAATTTTTTTACTTTTCTTATTTGCACGTTTAATGAAGCAACTTGTGTATTAAATGTCTTTTTAGGGATATTAAAAGTTTGATATATATAAAAGTCTTACGAACTACGTTGCATAACTACAAAATCAAAATAATAGAAACACCTTGGAAAAGTATTTTGAAAATGATTCATGTGTTAGGTTCAATCAAAACAATGAGAAATTCCGATAACTAGTCTATAAACTTTGATATTACGTATTTCTTCAGAGGAAATCAAACACTTTTCTTTAGCGCTTCCGGAAGAATGTCGTTTACCAAAATAGTAAATATAACTTACCTTATCGCAGAACACAAAGGCGCCATGATTGTTCCTTTTGTGTTGACGTATTAATATTTCAATAAAACGATATTTTTCACGATTTCAAAACAAACACATACACACACACTTTTCACTAAAACGCGACACGATAATTTCCCCACAAAATGCACTTATTTCTTTCAAAGCAACACCACTACATCACTTCTAATGTTCTAAATTCGATAAAAACACACACATCAAGCCACAGTCAGACACAAACTGGAGGAGATCGCGGACACGTGACGTCATATTGTCGACATTCTTTAAAACAAGAAATTTACATTATTCACAAGAAAACACAGTAAAACAAGAAGTAAACATTGCCTTCAACGTTCTAATTCATACTATACATCACAGTATTAGCAATATAAGAAAAAAACAAAGTTTGCAAGTTTTTATACATTCCATATTTACCAACTAATATTTGTTGCGTGATTTTTTTTAGATATATAGGGATTCGATT
>NC_091583.1:12816811-12819311 GCF_042767895.1 Penaeus vannamei | reverse complement strand
ATTGTTATTTGTGGACATGTGTAAATATTATTGAATATAATGAAAAGAGAACTTTATTGTTTAATATGCCCTGGTAATCTATACCCAGAGGATAACAAGGTTAAATGCTATTAAGATCTGAAAAAGCAAAGAAACCACGGACATTATTACTATTACTATTTTCGCCCTCATTAACATCATTATAATTATCATTTTAATTATTATCTTTAATATTATTATCATTAACATCACTATTATTTTTTAACATAATTACCGTTATTATTATCATTATCATCAAGGCAATTATCATTGATATTATCTCATTCATCATTGATAATAGCAGCATGTTAACCCTCACTATCATTATCATTGCATTATGTTTCATCATCCGCATCATCTTTACCAGTGGTAGCATATGTTGTATTATTTGCCCTGTCATTATCAGATAGCATAATAACATTTTGATGATGGTGATAAAAATCTTTTATACTGAGGGTAATGATATACTGATATATATTATAAAGATAATGTAAGGTAATCTTGTTCTGTGGCTTTTGTCTTGTATATCATAAAGATAGCGTGAAGCATCTGGGTATTAAAGAGAAGTTCCCTGACATTCTGCCTTTGATTTATATGTAATAAAGATATGACAAAAACTACTTCGAAAGTACTTTTGAAAATTTATATATGCTTAGCAAAATGAAAATAAATACTCCTTTCGAATCTTAATATGAAAAGGGTGATAAAAAGATGGTACTCAGTAATATAAGTAATGTTTAAAGAATATATTGAAATTAAGGGAAAAATGATACTTATGAAACCAAAACTAGCTATATAAAAAAACATAATCACAAATAAAGATTACGTCCACCTCCTAAGAAATATATTCTCGCACCTTAGGACACAGAACAAGGTGTAGCAGCTTTTTGGGTAAATAAAACACAGGGTAATTGGTCCAGACAGAGTATATTTTGCACGATTGTGTTTTTTTTTCGCAACCTCGTGAATCCCTTTACGAACTATACATTTTCATATCTCAAAAGATCAAGAATTTCATAATAAAAATCAAAACATGACATTCAGAATTTCCAAAAGAGAAGACAACAGTTATTAAAAGAAAATTTAAACATCGAAAAAATATAAAGACATGCGTAAAATAGTCGAATGGTTAGAAATAATACTCAGTGGAAATGCAATTTCTACCGAATAAGAATTGATAATAAAAAAGTAAATAGACTTTCCGAGTCCAAACCAGAATAACTTCAATATAAACTGAAAAAAAGAGAAAACGGTCACCAAGATGTGCAAGGCCAACCCCCGCCAATTAAGAATAAAAGAAAGATGAAAAAAAGAAAGAAAACGCAGAAAACAAAAACAAAAAACAAGCGGACCGAATGGTTAGGGACGCTCGGGGAAGCCAGAGAGAAGGATGAGCAAGATGCTTATGATAACTGATAACAATAATATTAACAATGATAATGATAATCAGAATAGGAGTAGTAGAACATAATGATACTGATGATGAGGATAATCATATAATAATCATGATAATTTTTGTGATCATGAGTTCGGTAATGATAAAAAATAATGGAAATAATTATAACAATAATAATGGTTTTGACGCTAATAATAATAAGAATCCCTATTATCATTATCATCAACATATTGATAAAGATAACAATTAATATAATATTAATAACAATAGCAATAGAAATAACAGAGTAAATGATAGAAATAATAATAATTATTAAATTAATGATAGAACAATAACTACTACTACTAAGAATAATAATGATAATAGTAATAATACCGAAAATGACGTTAATAGTATTAACGATAACAACGATAATGATATTATTAATAACAGGAATAATGATAATATATATTAATGACTGCGACAGCAACAACAGTATTAAAAAATAATACTAGTAATGATGATGATAATAATATTTAAAATAATAATAATAATAATTATAATAATAATAACATAAAAAAAAATATTATTGTTATAATAATAACATTAATAATAGTAATAATAATAATAATAATAATAATAATAATAATAATAATAATAATAACAATAATAATCACAGGAAGAAAAACAGTAACAATAACTAGAATAACAACCACAATAATGATAACAAAAGGGATAGAAATAAAAATAATGATGAATAATTACAATAATAATGTAAATAACAACAATAATGATAATAATAATAATAATAATAATAATAATAATAATAATAATGGTGATGATATCAATGATATTATGAATAATGTTATTTATAATAATAGTAATAATGATGATGACAATGATGAGGATAATGATAATGATACTTTTAATAATACTAACACCAACAACGACAAAAGCAACGACAGTAGGGATAATAATAATAACAATAATAATAATAACAATAATAATAATAATAATAATGATAATATCAATAATAATAATAATAATAATAGAAGTAATAATAATAATAATAATAATAATAATAATAATGATAATAAAAATAATAAT
>NC_091583.1:12749311-12751811 GCF_042767895.1 Penaeus vannamei | reverse complement strand
CAATTATCATTATAACTATTATTATATTAATTTAAATCATTATTATTATTGTTGTTATTATTATCATCATCATTAGTGATATTATCTCATTATCATTAGTGCCACTGTTATTGTGGCCATCATCATTATTATTATTTTCATCATTATTATTAATATTGTCATTATTATTAACGATATCATTATTATTGATGCTATAATTATTATTAGTGTTATTCGTATTATTGTTGTTATCTATATTGTCGTTATTATTATCATTACTATCACCATGATCATTTTTATAGATACAATTGCCACAATCATAATCATTATTAATGCTACTGTCATAATTATCATTACAATTTTCATCTTTTTGTCATCATTAGAATTGGTTTTCGTATGAATTTTATCATTATTATAATTTTCACTCTTATTCTTACTATCAGTATTATTATCATTAGAATAATGAAATTCGTCATCATTGGGGAGCTGACTACGACGGGAGCGCCTAGCCGCATCCACCTTTTGATTCCACCTGCAAGGGTCCCTCATACTGAGCCGCCAGGCAGGGACTCGGTCCATCCCAAGCTCTTCACGACAGGTTTGACCGATCTACCCAAGTTACAACTTCCTTGATCATCCCAAAGGCCTCCTCCATCCAGGGTAGTCTCGCACAAAGACAACCTGGTGGACAGAGTCATCCTATGGGAAATGAGTTGGTGATCACGGATTGTACAAGTAACAGATCCTGCGCCAGTCTCTCGGTGTGACCATTGGTTGGACATAAGGTCTCATCAACTGTACCTTATGATCCAGCGCAGGGACCTATTACAAAAGGTATAAAGGCAAGGTTTCAAGGCACCCGATAGCGTCCAGGCTTCTCTACCGTATAGTAAAACTAGCATTATCAGGGTTTTCCAAACACACAGCTTGGTCCTCTTGCACAGGTCCCGGCATCTCCAAATACTCTTGTCGAGAAAGTTCATGACCACTGTTGCCAAGCCAGTCCATCTACTGACTTCCTGGTCTGACAGTCCAGAGTTATGAACTACACTAACAAGGTATGTAAAGCTCTCTGTGACTTGACTTCAGTGTCCTTGCCACAAGGGTATACTGACCAAACAAGTTCTATCAGGTCCCCAAAGTCCTGGATCTTGTTCTTGGTCCAAGAGACCTCTAGTCCTAGGGGCTTTGTTTCATTGCTAAATAACATTTAAAATCTTCACCAAGATTTCTAAGGACTCCGTATAGCAACATTATCAGTAAAGTCAAGGTCAGTAACCTTGATATTGCCCAGAGTTGTTGCGCAATGACTGGACAGTAGTTCTGCCCATTATCCATTCCATGCAAGTGTTGAAACCTGCTAGTGCAAGGACAGCCTTGCATCACTCCTGAACTAATAGGAAAGGAACTCGACAGGTTCCAACCACACTTCACTGCACTTTCAGGAGCAATATACTAACTTGCCAATAATCCAATAATATTTGTTGGAATTCCACTCAATCTCAGGATCTTCAAGAGTGATTCCTGATGCTCCATATCAAACAACGAGGTTAATATAAGCTGCAAGCAGCCTACTCCCGAACCCACGACGGCGCTCTACAGTGACTAGAAGTACCAGTAGTGAATCCAGATTGCTCCAGCCTCTGGTGCCTCAGTAGGTGGTCTCTGATCCATCTCAGAAAGTTGTGAACGAGAACCTTGCCTGGTATACTTAGCAGTATGATGCCTCTGTAATTGCTGCAATCCCATCGATCCCCTTTCCCTTTCCAGAGAGGGATGACCACACCCCTTAGGGGAACGGTACCAGATGGCAGCCAGGACAGCATGCAAACCTTGCACCAGCCTTTAACGGTTCAGATGGGATGCCGCAGATACCCGCTGCTTTACCACTCTTCAGCTTGGAGAGCCCCCCCTTAACTTCAGTTAGGGATGATGGATTATCAGGGCTTTGGACCCACCCATTCTAATGGGTGGGTCCAGCAAAGGAATCTCTACACTATCCGCATCCAAGTTAACCATTGGTGGATCAACGCGGTACAACTACACAGCCCAACACTCCTGCACCCTAGTAGGATCTGAGACGATCTGGCCACTTACAGAGCGGACTGCAGTTGCCTGAGAGGAGGGTTTAGAGGTCAGCTTTCTCAGGGCTTCGTAGACAGGACAAAGGTTATTTACTAATAAACGGCCTTCGACCTCCTCTGGAAGACTCCTTTTAAACTATTCCTTGTCCCTTCTCAGCAGTGACCAAGTAATGCATACCTGGGAATGATGTCAGACGAGCCATGCAATAAGCTTCTGTGGCTTCCACTGTCTTGTTCTTGGGTGTTCACCAATCGATTCTTGAGCTGCATCAAGTGCCTCACGCTTGATGTCCCACAGAAGTACAGGGTCCGTCAGGTTGTCGACTACTGGGAAATGACCAAAAACTGACTCAGCCAACCCCTGGAACACTCCCTCTCCCTCAACCTGTCCTGTTCAGATGAAACAATCTAGGGGGCGGGGGGGTCAGTGGACCACT
>NC_091583.1:12735023-12737523 GCF_042767895.1 Penaeus vannamei | reverse complement strand
GACCTCGCATTCAAGCAAATCCTCGTGTGATTGGACACAACCTAAGAAGTCTTTCTCTGTCTTAAAAATATCGTGTGAATCACCGGTTTCCCAAGGATAATGTATCAAGGTCGCCCATATTTGTCGTTCTACATGATAACTTTTACACAGAATAACTATTTTGACACAAGTATATTATATCAAACACGCTCTAAAATGGCATCCAATGTGATTTATCAAACATATTTCTAGAAAAAAATCTAGAAACCAGGCTTTAACACATGAATCATCTACAGCTCTAACAAATGAATAAGAACTTCTGATATATACATATCTGTATATATGTATATATACATATATATGCATATATATTTATATATATATATATATATATATATATATATATATATATATATATATATATATATATATATATATATATATATATATATATATATATATATACTTTTCTTACGAACACGATCTTTCCTTTGGCTAAAAACCACTTATAAACCTTATTGAATAGTCCGGTAGACAATACAGTTACCTATAGTTACTGACAGAACAGATAGTTTCTATACATTGCACGGCGCAACCCTGGGCCAAGCGCCAAGTTTGTACACCACATTTGGTTCATTGCTGAGACACTGAGTAGAAGATTATCAAGATGAAAACCCTTTACTCCCAGGACAACCCACAGGAGGGGAGAAGTGAGGGGAAACGGCACGTCCTCAGAGGGGATACGACTGGTGCGAAGCCAAAAAGTAGACTTTTTTTATTTCTTAAGAACATCTACGTGACGTTGACATCTTTTGGGGGCGATGTTGCTTTATCTTGGGTTAGTCTTATGGGGGGAAATGGGTCGGGGAGGGCACGATGTGTAGGGAGTGGGGGAGGGGGGGGGTGGAAGAAGGGGGAGGGGGACCAAGGCTGCTGGCTTTTCAGTGTCGCACCAACCGCATCCCTCACGCGACGACTCCGAAATCCTCTGAAATGGGATCGGTTTCTAGCAAGTCACGAAAAAGGATAGAAAGAAAGAAAGAAAAAAGTTACGAATTTAGGACTAGACGCCCCCGGACATAACGAACTTGGACAAAATGACCTGGACACGATTGATCTCACAACTTTGATGCTATATAAAGGTTTATTCCAAATACCTTATATAATATGTACACAGTGACTTGCAGACTCTCCTGATTACCCCAGGAACCGACAACATAAGTAGAAAATGATTCTCTCTGGAAGTTTTTTTGCGCGAGGGAGCTCTATCTCGAAGGGGGAGGGGCCTGTCCGCGTCGCTTACGGCTAGACCTTCGTTTTCTTTCTGAAATTTCGTCCTCCGCTGCACAGACTTAAACAAGAAGAAAATATCGTACCTAGAGTTCTGACTTCCGGCCTCTGGGAGGAGGGTGAAAGGCGAATAAAGAAGAATAGACCAGTCAATCTTGGTTGCGGAGACACACAGCAAGTTAGAACTAAGGGCTTATGTCGTTGTGATCATAATTTAGTGTTTTTTTTTTATTAATTTATTTATTCATCTAATCCTAACAAAGTCTGCTCTAACCCATCAGCTGATGTGGTGACATGTGGCACATTCAGTTTAGATTGAGAACTGAGGACAATTGAGGAGTCGGTAGCTTGACATCTGCCGTTCAGCCCTCACTTGCATTGATTCTTTCATCGAGTTGAATACAAACAAAAATGACAAATTACATAAGTAAACAATAAAAAAAGCCCATTACATCAGTGGCTAAATATGTAATGTGGTATCTTGACCATCTTTTCTACCTGTGAAGGATGTGCAAACCATAAACACCGGAAAGCACATCTTGTTCAGTCAGTACATGAAAAAAGAAGTACCACAGATCTAGTACATTTAACATGAAAAAAAGATACAATAAAAAAGTCCATGATGGTTTAGAAGAGTTTAATTCTCCTTCTCAGCAAATATACACCCATTATAATGCCCTAAACCTGTAGTTATAAGCACGTTGTAGCATTTTCTCAGTTGTGTCCTTCTATACATGTTAAGAAGAGGCTTGGTATGAAATTGGTGAACATGAAGAATCGAGAATAAGAAGTTCCCATCATAGACCCTAATTTTGCATGTAATGAAATCATAATAAAAAATAATCAATATTAAAACTTTGTTCTTGATCAAGACAAATCACGGATTATGTGTGTTTGCCCTGATGTGTTTTAAGAGTAGACTCTGGTAGGATTAAAACAGACTTACATGAGAGACTTTTGATTCTATAGTAAAGTTTGACATCATGAGATGACTGTACACTCATACTGGCAGTAGCGGTGTTTTAGACCATTTAATGAAAAATAAATAATAAAGATAAAAAGGACCATAATAATAATGATAATAACAATAATAATATAATCATGATATTATTAATAATAATAATGATAAACACTTGAGCCACTTTCTTCAGCTCTCACATAGATGCTTCTATTTCTAACGTAAAGACATCGACCTTGCACTGCGCTTTCTAACAAAATATAACAAGAAATA
>NC_091583.1:12715023-12722523 GCF_042767895.1 Penaeus vannamei | reverse complement strand
ACCAGCTGGAGCTCCGTGTGCGAAGGAGGCGAGGCCGGAGGAGGGGGAGGAGGGGAGGAGGGGAGGAGGGGGTAAGGGCTCCTCGCGGGGGGGTCTCGCTTGTAGCACACATCACGGCCTGAGTCCCATGCATGCTTATGAATGCACAGAGCCTCATGAGGGGGAAGGCGATCTCTATCTTTTAAATGGTCCTGGTGCCATAACCGTCTCCTCAAGTGTGTAAAAAATGGGCGCGAGCAGCAACACTCGACAGATGAAGTCCGCGGTGCGAGCGGCCAGTCGGCTGAAGTCCTACGTGAGCCTCCCATTCCCGCGTGAAATACGGCCGTGCGGAGGTAACAAGACAGCATATAAAGGGCCGAGTTATGCTGACTCCGGCGAGGCATAATGATCATATCGTGTAATTGTTCAGCATCAGATTCAATGTCTTGTGGGTGTATCACGAGCCCAGGCACTGCATCGCGTTCAATAAATTCTCCGGCGAAGAAGTTAAGGGAGATTGGGTGGGGGAAAATATCAACAGCTAGATGAACAAACAGAGGAAGAGAGGTGTGTAGACGCAATGCATACAAACACATACTTACACGAATAGAGCGAGCATACACGACACAGCAACACACATCCTAACAAACACATGCATTTGCATATACGAATTTCCACTCGCAAATAAACATACACTTAAACAGAAACACACAGATACACGCACACATAAACGCATATATATACACACAAGCCCCCACCCACAAATAAACACAAATAAATACACATAGACGCATAAGCAAAGACATACACTCCAGCATCAACAGACTCACATACCCAAACACGCACAAACAAACAAACGCACCCAAATACAAAATCAACTTGCAAATAACCGACGAACCTTGTAATCCTCTCCCGATAACCTCTCTCTCCTTCGTCATTCACATCCCTTCTCCCCTCACTTCCTCCTCGTTCCCCTTTCTGTCTTTTCCCTTTTCTCTTTCCCTCCCCTCCTACGCCTCCTCCCCGCCCCCCTACCAGACAAAACTTCAATCAGCATCATTCGAACTGAGGGCATTATCTCCCCCTCCCCTTGTCTCCCCTCGTCTCCTCTCCCCTCATCATATCTTCTTCCTTTCTTATGTCCCCCTTATCCTTTTACCTTTTTGCCTCCCCTCCTCCTTCCTTTTAACCTCCCTTCTTGTCTGTCTGCCTGTCTTTCTATCTAGCTATCTGTCCATCTTTCTGTCTGTCTTCTCTGTCTTTTCCCTCTCTCCTGTCTGTCAGTCTAGCTATCTGTCCAACTTTCTGTCTGTTTGTCTTCTCTCTCTCTCTCTCTCTCTCCCTCTCCCCCCCCTCTCTCGATCTCTCCCCCTCTCCCTTCTCTCTCCCTTCTTCCTTCTCTCTCTCTCTCTCTCTCTCTCTCTCTCTCTCTCTCTCTCTCTCTCTCTCTCTCTCTCTCTCTCTCTCTCTCTCTCCCTTCTCTCTCTCTCTCTCTCTCTCTCTCTCTCTCTCTCTCTCTCTCTCTCTCTCTCCTGCTCCACCCTCCTCCCTCTCCTTCTCCCTCCGCCTTTCCATTCTCTCTCTCCTCCGATCCAAAGATTCCTAAAGAGAAGAGCCATCACTGGAAACATCCCTCTGGAACCTGATGGCCAAGGCGAAAGAGGGAGGGAGGGAGGGAGGGAGAGAGGGAGGGTGATAGCTAAGGAGGAAGGAGGGAGAAGGGAGGAAGGGATGGGGAAGGGAGATAGGGAAGGAGGGATGGGAAGGGAGAGAGGGAAAGAGGGATGGGAGAGAGGGAAGGAGGGATGGGAGAGAGGGAAGGAGGGATGGGGGAGGGAGAGAGGGAAGGAGGGATGGGAAGGGAGAGAGGGAGAAAGCAAAGAGAAAAGGAGGGGAGAAGTGAAGGGAAACAAGGGAGATACCGGCGGTGGCAGGGGTTAGTGATGCGGGAGGGGAGGGGAGAGGATAAAGAAGAGGGGTGAGGGGGTATGATAGAGAATGAGAGAAGATACGGGGAAGAGAGGAGAGGGGAAGGTGGGTAAGGGCGCCCCCTGTGTCAATTTCTGTCTATGATCACCAGAGAGCACTCAGGCCGGAGGAGATATCACGACCCTCCGCCTCCACTCACTCTTTGCTATGGCCCTCCCTCCCCTCCCCCTCCCCCCGGGCATAAACAAGCGAGGGAGTTTTGTGTCCAACCAGTACCACTCTCCCCCTCCCCCCTCCCCTTCCCCTTACTCTCTAAGGAAGAGGTGAACGACAGCCGAAGAAAGTGCGGGAGTAAGTCAAATGGGAGAGACGCCATAGAGAGTATTACAGTATGATGCTCCCTTTTTTTCTCGGGCGAAGAAAATATCTCTTGCAAAGAAAAAAATAAAAGAAAAAAAACTACCCTGATAAAAAAGGCGAATATCTCTCGAAGAAATCTTAAAATTGGCAAGTTATGTACTGATTAAGAGAAAAAAAAATCAATTCATGAACAAATTTTAACAAATAAATCACGAGCACTCAGATGCACTGCGTTAAATGACAGGAAATTTTGACTCGCAAGCTAATTAAATGTCGACACCTCCGATTTGCACAAAAACACCATCAGTAAACCATTAAAAACAACCAATCAAAGTCATAAAAAGATACCTACTGCATAAACTTCCATGTGTCTGGGTCTGCTTGTCTGTGTATTATGCATTTGCGCGCAACTGCATCGAGTGTAACAGCGTGTGAGCAACATTTATCTAAAGAACGTATCCCAAGACTGGATGCGGGTGGAAATTCCATGCCTCCTTTACCCAACATATCTATCCCTGGTAATTACCCTTCCATCTTCCTCCGGCTCCCTCCCTCCTTCCATCCTCTATCTCCCTTTCTCCCCCCTCACAACTACCCTTACACCTAACACCTCAATTCCATCTCTCACCTCCCTCCCTCCCGACTTCCCTCCCTCCCCCATCACAACTACCCTCACACCATACACCTTAATCCTATCTCCCACCTCCCTCCCTCCATCTCTCCCCCGCCACCTCCCTCCCTTCATCTCTCCCACCGCCACCTCCCTCCCTCCATCTCTCCCCCCGCCACCTCCGTCCCTCCATCTCCCGCCACCTCCCTCCCTCCATCTCTCCCCCCGCCACCTCCCTCCCTCCCACGCCCATCACATCTACCCTTCTACCCTCCCCCGCCCCCCTGTACGGTTGCGTCGGGGCGTCTCATTATGATTCCTTCACTCGGCGGCGCGGGTCTTGCTCGGGATGAGAATATACAGGCAGACGTGTTGACAGATATGGTGATCTTGGGTGTCTGCCATGTCTCCTTCGCTCGCTCTCTCTCCTTCTCCTCCTCTTTCTTCAGCTCTTTTCTTTGCTTACTTTCTCTCCTTTTTCCCATTTCTTACTCTCCCTTTCCATAGTTCGCCTTCTCCTCCTCCTGTTTTTCTTTCTCCTTTCTATTCTTCTTGCGATGCCACAGAGAGATAAGAGGGAAAAGGCAGGGAGGGGGTAAAGTAGGTTCCATGTTTTTTTTTTTTCCTTTTTTCACAATACGGATTTACCAAACTACTCTTCTTTCTTTTTCGGTTTAGCCACATTGTGTTGGGATATTACTATCCGGTTTTCTAAGCCACCCTTCACTCAGCCTAGTTTTCTGTCTCTTTGTCAGTGGGCTTGTCGAAGTAAATATCTATCTATTGCTCCTCTTTCCCTTTATCTCTCCCTCTCCATTCCCTCTTGCTCCCACTCCCATTCACCCCCTTCTTTCTCTCTTTCTCCCTCTCTCTGTACATCTAATCTTGTATCATTTCTAAAGAAGTTCCTGACTCACAAGTTGTAGTCGCTTGCTATATCACCACAAAGAACAGCATACAAGACAGGAAGAAAGAAGGGAGGAAAATAAATGAAGGGATAACACGCAACAACAGGAGAATGGGAGCATTTCACGTAACGAAAGAAGCAAGTCACGACCAAATTACATATAAAAAAAGAAAGGAAAAAGACAGAGATGAAAAAAGGAGGAAAAAAATAGATGAGAAAAAACTTTCACGAGACTAAAAGCCCTCATATTTTCTTACAAAATTCCAGCCACTCAGATAAATTAAATATCCAGCCACGTCTACAATGCCTGCAAGCAATTAGAGTGCGTGAGGAGTGGAACCTGACAAGTACAGCACTTTATCGCTCGTATGTCAGGGGAAAAATGGGCATGGAGGGGGCCGGATAGGGGCTAGGGACCAGGGAGAGGACAAGGGGGCTAGCGACCAGGGGAGAAGGGGGACTAGAGATCAGGGGAGAGGGGGAAAGGGCTAGCATCCAAGGGAGAGGGGCAGGGGGCTAGGGACGAGGGCGGGGGGATAAGGAATAGTCAGCAGGGAGCCAGGAAGGGTAGGGAGAGCAGGGAACGTATTAGTATGGAAGGGGAGAGAAGAAAGAGAACGTATAGTCTGCAGGGAGTGAAGGGTATGAAAGGATTAAATGAACAGTGATAAAATGAATAAGAAAAAACAAATACAACGATAAACGTAATAATAGAAGGAAAGAAAAAACACAGGCACATGCACACACATACAGAGAGAGAGAGAGAGAGAGAGAGAGAGAGAGAGAGAGAGAGAGAGAGAGAGAGAGAGAGAGAGAGAGAGAGAAAGTTCAAGAAAATAACCACGAAGAAAGGAATCATCCAAACATCGAAATCAAGGACAACACCAACAAAGAAAGAGCTTAGAAATGCGGCAAAAAAGGGAGAGGGATGAGGGGAAGAAACCATGACTGCGGAAGAGGGTAAGGAGAGGAAAACACGCAGGAATGAGAGGGTGAAGTTGTTTGACACAAGACGAAGAAAACATTTAAAAAAGGCTGAGACAGCGAACGGAAAATGGCTGGGAAAACAATGCTCTTCTTGAGTCGACCGGCCATTGCAAACACGTGCAAGCCAACTGGTTTCATTTTCGTACAGACAAGATAGAGTAAGAGAGAGAGAGAGAGAGAGAGAGAGAGAGAGAGAGAGAGAGAGAGAGCGAGAGAGAGAGAGAGAGAGAGAGAGAGAGAGGATAAGAGGGAGAGGGAGAGGGAGAGGAGAGAGAGAGAGAGAGAGAGAGAGAGAGAGAGAGAGAGAGAGAGAGAGAGAGAGAGAGAGAGAGAGAGAGGATAAGGGAGAGGGAGAGGGAGAGGGAGAGAGAGAGAGAGAGAGAGAGAGAGAGAGAGAGAGAGAGAGAGAGAGAGAGAGAGAGAGAGAGAGAGAGAGAGAGAGAGAGAGAGAGAGAGAGAGAGAGAGAGAGGAGAGAGAGAGAGAGAGAGAGAGAGAGAGAGAGAGAGAGAGAGAGAGAGAGAGAGAGAGGGTAAGAAAGAGAGAGGGTAAGGAGAGAGGGTAAGAGAGAGAGAGAGAGAGAGAGAGAGAGAGAGAGAGAGAGAGAGAGAGAGAGAGATAAAGGGGGAGGAGGGGTAAGAGAGACAAAGAGGGAAGGAGGGAGGGGAATCAGAGCGAGACATAGAAAAAGAGGAGGAATAGAAAGAGTAGGGAGCAAGGCAGTGAAAGAGGGAGAGGGAGGGAGGGAGAGAGAGAGCAAAAGATAAAAACATTTCTCACACCAATCAAGCTGATTTTGCCATCATCAGCTCATAATTGCCAGCAACGATAGTGGGGCAAATGCAGTAATATGTTAATACACAGACATCTGTACTAGGATACTAATATAAACGCATTAGCTAAGGTTTGAATATGAGTGTTTCATTTTCCCTTTTTTGCATATCGACGAGAACGTTAAACAAATTCAAAAAATGCGTCAACAACCAATAAAATAAAATAAGTAAAAAGGAAAATTGATAGTAGATTCGACGGTGTTACGTTCATAGTCCAGAACAAGAGCGTCGGCCAGTGGCACAAGGGCAAACAAAGACAAACAAGGCCAAACGAAGGGGCAAAGAAGGCCAGCGAAGGGGTAGATTCGGGCAAGCGAGGGCAGCAGTCTCACTTGAGGTCTTGAGAAAGCCCCTCCTCTCCCCCCCCCCCCTTCCGCCCCCACGCCGCCTCACGTGCCCCGCCCCCGTAAAGCCTGCTCGACGATTACCAGTCCTCGTGTCAATGGTTTGCGGTCACGTGCTGTGGCGGCTCGTTAGGCGGGTCGCGGGTCGCCAGTCCTTCCCTCTCGGACTAACGATGGCCTTCTGATCTTTATCTTGCTGATTAGCGGGCAGAGAGGCGGGCAGGGCGGGTCGAGACAAGCATTCCGTAATTTGGACCCCGAGCAGTAGCGTAAAAGCACGAGCGTTTGGCCCGTTGATTGGCCTAGATCAAAGGTAATGGGGGGCCAATTTCCCGACAATTATTGTCGTGGCCAACTATTTCTCCGTCGGAAATTTTCGATTTGGATTCCGGTCGCATCGTGCTACTTAGGTGCCATTACCGCTTCAAAGAACAAGAACGTTTTGCTAAACCATGTTGTCGGTCTGTCTGTGTGTATGTGTGTGCGTGTGTTTGTATGTGTCTGTATGTGTATGTCTGTTTGCTTGTGTGAGTGTCCGTGTGTTTGTGAGTGTGCGCGTGCTTGCATGTGTGAATATTTGATAAATGAACAAATGACCGAATGAATCACCGAACGAAAGAACGGACGAACGAGCGAGCGAAAAGCGTGCGTGCAGCAGAGAGCGCTGCACCGAGCCACCGAGTCTTGTCTGACATTCTCAGGACCTCGAAAGGAACACTCTGGGGCCATTGCGTTTGTCCCGCGAGGCAAGAGAACGGAGGGGATGACATCAAGGAAGTGTTCTCTGCCTAACAACCATGTTAAGAGAAAAAACAAATATACATACGACAAATTAGAGGTTTTGGAAAGGAAGTCCTTCGGCGCTTCTGTCATAAGGGTGACTATGCCTGGTTCCCCGTGAAAGAGCGAGTCCGACAAACTATGAATCCTTTTCCCTCTCACTTTTGCAGAAAACGGCGTGGGTGCTCAAAAAAAAAAAAAAAAAAAAAAAAAAAAAAAATATATATATAAAAAAGTTGGGTTTCATTTCGTTTTTGCATTGGATTAGTTTTGGAATTTTTATCCGCTGCGAAAATTGAAGCGTCGTTTCACAAATTAACCAGACTCACAGGCGCAGTAATGGACAAAATATTCAAAATAGACAGTCAATTGCTGGGGGACATGAGCAGGGTGCAGAGGGGAGGCGAGGAGGGGGTGTGGTGGGAGGGGGCGAGGGAGGGGGTGATGTAGGTTGCTGTTAGGTAGAATAGGGAGGGGAGGGAAGAGGAAAACTAGGGGGGGTGGGGTGATATGTTTATGCCTATTTTATTTTCAGGTTTTAGTGTTCATCAGCAGACGGTGTGTGTTCAACCGCGGAAATGATGCAAATAACATCCAGCCTCCGACCCCTCCCCCCTACTCCCCTTCCAAATATTCCAAACACAGCCTCTGGGTATATCGCACGCAAATGCCTCTGTACGGGGAATTTCTGGGGGTACCGTTTCAAACTATGGCCCTCAGCATGCAAGCAAAATAGCACATATGGTCATAACATTTCTCTGCGCCGAACA